>NW_026087879.1:0-28013 GCF_022539395.1 Myiozetetes cayanensis | reverse complement strand
ACAATTGCATATGTTATGAAGCTCTGCAAGTTACTAAAGTTTGATTTTGACTGATATGGTAGTTTCAGCAGAAAGCAAATTGAAGTGAAAGAGTTCACAGTTTTGTATTCTGTATTTTGGTAACTTCCCTGTTGCTTGGTTTCAAGAGGCACTTCAGTACAACAGTGAGCCTCAGAAGGTTCACACAGGCTTTCAATTTCAAGTCTGAATGTTCATCCAAGTCACAGGATGATACTTGAACAGGTTTGAGACTGGGACTGGTGTGAAGTTCTGAAAGCAGAACTTAAATCTAACAGAATATACTATACTTTGACATAGCAATAATGTAGCAATTTTCTGGGGTTGTGATTCAGATCACTACTTCCTGGTTACTGAAACCCAAGAAAATTAGAAAATTTATTTCCTCTGGATTTGGTAATTTCTCTCCACTTGAAGTATCTTGAAGCAGCTATTGGGTATTAGTTCTGTTCAAAATCTTACAAGTTATATTGCACACTTTCTAATAATACTGTTTTAATTAGAGATGGTTTTGGCAAACATTCCCATTTACTGCCTTAACTTTGAGGGTTTATTCTATTGGCATTTTTAATTTTAAATATTTGAAGATTAACTGTTCTTAGAATTTATTTGATATAAAGAAAGAATGATCTTCACTTGCTTGTTTTCATGTATTTCTATTAGTAGGAGAGGAAAGAATATTATTGCACTGTAAAGCAGTTTGGTTTAATCCATATTTTAAATGTGTTTCTACCTGCTGTTTGTTTGGAAGTGAATTCTACAAATGCAGGAGATACAGGGATGGGATACAGGGATGGGATGGGATACATGGGATGGGATACAGGGATGGGATGGGATGGGATGGGATGGGTGGGGTGGGATGGGATACAGGGATGGGATACAGGGATGGGATGGGATACAGGGATGGGATACAGGGATGGGATGCAGAGGATGGGATAGATAGAGATGAGATGAGATGAGATGAGATACAGAGGATGGGATAGAGATGGAATACAGGGATGGGATACAGGATAGGATAGGATAGAGATAGAGATGGGATACAGAGATGGGATACAGGATGAGATAGGATAGCATGGGATGGAGATACAGGGATGAGACAAGAGATAGGATGGGATAGGATGGGATAGGGATGGGATACAGATGATAGGATACAGGGATAGGATGAGATGAGATAGAGATGGGATACAGAGATGGGATGGGATGGGATACAGGGATGGGATACAGGGATGGGATGGGATACAGGGATGGGATACAGGGATGGGATACAGGGATGGATGATGGGATGGGATGGGATACAGGGATGGGATGGGATACAGGGATGGGATGGGATACAGGGATGGGATGGGATGGGATGGGATGGAGGGGGAGAAATGGGAGGATGTGGGGACAGGGATGGGGACAGAGGGACAGGGGAACAGGGATGGGGACATGAGGACAGGGTGGGGATGGAGAGGGCATGGAGGGGAGAGACATGGGAGACACAGGGTGGGGCTGGGAGGTCAGGATTGGGGTGGGGACAAGGGAACGTGGGATGGGCTTGAGGACAGGGGACAGGGAGGACACAGGGGACAGGGGGTCACTGGGGACAGGGGGGCACTGGGGACAGGGGGGCACTGGGGACAGGGGGCACTGGGGACAGGGGGGCACACAGGGTTGGTCGTGGGGGGCACAGGGACAGGAGCAGGGGGCTGGGGACACCCCATGTCCATTGTCCCCTGTCCCCTGTCCCCGTGCCAGCCACGCCGGCGCCCAGTGAGCGCGGGGACGTCCCGGGGCCACCCCCGGACAGGGACAGGGACAGGGACAGGGACGAGGGGGACGCCCGGGACGAGAAGGAGCCCAAGGGCCCTGAGAAGATGGAGACGGACGTGAGTGACACGGCTGTCCCCAGCACTGTCCCCAACACTGTCCTTTCTGTCCCCAGCACTGTCCTTTCTGTCCTCAACCCTGTCCCCAGCACTGTCCTCTCTGTCCCCAGCACTGTCCCCAACACTGTCCCCAGCACTGTCCTTGCTGTCCCAGCACTGTCCCCAGCACCGTCCTCCTGTCCCCAGCACTGTCCACAGCACTGTCCTGTCCTCCCTGTCCCCAACACTGTCCCCAGCACTGTCCTCCCTGTCCCCAACACTGTCCTCTCTGTCCCCAGCACTGTCCTTGCTGTCCCCAGCACTGTCCCCAGCACTGTCCTCTCTGTCCCCAACACTGTCCTTGCTGTCCCCAGCACTGTCCCCAGCACTGTCCTCCCTGTCCCCAGCACTGTCCTTGCAGTCCCCAACCCTGTCCCCAACACTGTCCTGCTGTCCCGCACTGTCCCCAGCACTGTCCTCCTGTCCCCAGCACTGTCCTTGCAGTCCCCAACCCTGTCCCCAACACTGTCCTTGCTGTCCCCAGCACTGTCCCCAGCACTGTCCTCCTGTCCCCAGCCTTGTCCCCAACTTCATCTTCCCTGTCCCAGCCCCGTTCCCAAAAACGTCCTCCCTTTTTCTGTCCCTGTCCCCACAGCCCCTGTCCCCAGCCCTGTCCTCAGCCCTGTCCCCAGCCCTGTCCTTTTCCCCAGCCCTGTCCCTGTCCCCACAGCCCCTGTCCCCTCTGTCCCTGTCCCCAGCCCTGTCCCTGTCCCCAGCCCTGTCCCTGTCCCCACGACTCCTGTCCCCACAGCCCCTGTCCCTGTCCCCAGCCCTGTCCCCTGCCCTGTCCCCAGCCCTGTCCCCACAGCCCCTGTCCCTGTCCCCACAGCCCCTGTCCCTGTCCCCACAGCTCCTGTCCCCACAGCCCCTGTCCCTGTCCCCAGCCCTGTCCCCACGTCAGCCCTGTCCCCAGCTCCTGTCCCTGTCCCCACAGCCCCTGTCCTGTCCCACAACTCCTGTCCCCACAGCCCCTGTCCCTGTCCCCAGCCCTGTCCCCAGCCCTGTCCCCAGCCCTGTCCCCAGCCCTGTCCCCACAGCCCCTGTCCCTGTCCCCAGCCCTGTCCCTGTCCCACAGTCCCTGTCCCCACAGCCCCTGTCCCTCTGTCCCTGTCCCCAGCCCTGTCCCTGTCCCCACAGCCCCTGTCCCTGTCCCCACAGCCCCAGCCCTGTCCCCAGCCCTGTCCCTGTCCCCACAGTCCCTGTCCCCACAGCCCCTGTCCCCTCTGTCCCTGTCCCCAGCCCTGTCCCTGTCCCCAACCCTGTCCCTGTCCCCACCGTCCCTGTCCCCCCAGGCCGCTGTCCCCGAGGTGCCTGTTCCTGTCCCCCCAGGCCGCTGTCCCCAGCCCTGTCCCCACAGCCCCTGTCCCTGTCCCCACAGCCCTGTCCCTGTCCCCAGCCCTGTCCCTGTCCCCAGCCCTGTCCCCACCGTCCCTGTCCCCCCAGGCCGCTGTCCCCGAGGTGCCTGTCCCTGTCCCCCCTGTCCCTGTCCTTGTCCCTGTCCCCACAGCCCCTGTCCCTGTCCCCAGCCTGTCCCTGTCCCCACAGCCCTGTCCCTGTCCCCAGCCCTGTCCCTGTCCCCCCAGGCCGCTGTCCCCTCTGTCCCTGTCCCCACCGTCCCTGTCCCCCAGGCCGCTGTCCCTCTGTCCCTCAGCCCCTGTCCCTGTCCCCAGCCCTGTCCCTGTCCCCCCAGGCCGCTGTCCCCTCTGTCCCTGTCCCCATCCCTGTCCCCACCGTCCCTGTCCCCCCAGGCCGCTGTCCCCGAGGCTCCCCCCTCTCCGGGCGATGGCAGCGAGGCCGAGGGGCCGCGCAAGGGGGAGGACGAGGAGGGGCCCCCCCCGAGGGACCCCGAGGCCGAAGGACCCCCGGCCCGGGAGGACAGACCAGGTGAGACCCCCCCCAAAACCCCCCCCAGGGGGACCCCGATGTCCAGGGCCCCCCCACCAACTGCCCTGAGGGACCCCCAAATCCCCAGGGACCCCCAAATCACCGGGGGATCCCCAAAATCCCCAGAGGGACCCCCCAAATCCTCCAGGGGGACCTCCCAGATCCCAGGGGACCCCAGATCCCCCAGGGGTCTCCCATTGTCCATGTGCCCCCCAGCTCCCCTGGGGACCCCCAAACCCCAGGACACCCCCAGATCCGACCCCCCATCTCCCCTGGGAACCCCCAAACCCCAGGACACACCCATATCAACCCCCCATCTGCCCTGGGGACCCCAAACCCGGGGCACCCCAGATCCGACCCCCATCTCCCCTGGGGACCCCAAACCCCGGGCACCCCAGATCCGACCCCCCGTCCCCCAGCTCCTGGGGACCCCAAACTCCAGGGCACCCCCATACCAACCCCCATCTCCTGGGGACCCCCAAACCCCGGGGCACCCCCAGATCCGACCCCCGTCCCCCTCAGGCACCGAGGCCGAGAAGGGTCCCGGGGCCGAGAAGGGCGAGGAGAAACCCCCTGAGGAGGAGCCCAAGGAGCGACCGGGGGACCCCGACCCCAAAAGAGGTACCCGGGGGGCGGGGCTTGGTGGAGGGGGCGTGGCCTCACACAGAGAGGGCGGGGCTTAACCAGGAAGACCCCTCCCACAAAGAGATCCCCTCCCCAAAAAGATCCACACAAGAAGATCCACCAAAAAGACCCTCCCAGGAAGATCCTTCGGAAGAGCCACCCCAAAAGATCCCCAAAAAGATCCCCCAAAAAGATTCACCTCAAAAGATCCCCCCAAAAAGATTCACCCCAAAAGATCCACCAAGAAGATCCCCCCAAAAAGATCCACCCCAAAAGATCCTTGAGAAGATCCTCATAAAATCCCCCAAAAGGATCCTTGAGAAGATCCCCATAAAATCCCCCAAAAGGATCCCTTGAGAAGATCCCCCAAAAAGATCCCCAAAAGGATCCCTTGAGAAGATCCCCATAAAATCCCCCAAAAGGATCTCTTGAGAAGATCCCCCATAAAATCCCCCAAAAGGATCCCTTGAGAAGATCCCCCAAAAGATCCCCCAAAAGGATCCCTTGAGAAGATCCCCATAAAATCCCCAAAAAGGATCCTTGAGAAGATCCCCCTAAAATCCCCCAAAGGATGTCTTGAGAAGATCCCCCATAAAATCCCCCCAAAAAGGATCCCTTGAGAAGATCCCCCCATAAAATCCCCCCAAAAAGGATCCCTTGAGAAGATCCCCCCATAAAATCCCTCTAAAAGGATCCTTTGAGAAGATGCTCTCAAAAGATCCTTCCAAAAAGGATCCCTTGAGAAGATCCCCCATAAAATCCTCCCACCCTCCTCGTTCGAATCCCCCCGCTTTGTCCCCCGACCCTCCCGGCAGTTCCCTCTGCAGACCCTTCCTGCTCCCTGGGGGCTCTAGGGGGCTCTGGGAGCTCTGGGACCCCCAAACCGTGTCCAACCCCCACAGAGGAGGTGAAGGCGGAGAAGGAGCCCAGGCTGGAGCCTCGAGGCCAACAACGGGCGGCGCAGGAGCGGGCCGGCAACCGCGGTTCATGTTCAACATCGCTGATGGGGGCTTCACCGGTACAGGGGGCTTCATGGGGGTTTGGGGGCTTCAATGGGGGCTTCATGGGGCATGGGGGCTTCAATGGGGGCGTGGGGGCTTTAATGGGGGCATGGGGGGCTTCACGGGGCATGGGGGGAGAAACCGCGGTTCATGTTCAACATCGCTGATGGGGGCTTCACCGGTATAGGGGGGACATGGGGGGCACTGGGGGCTGCACAGGGCATGGGGGGCTTCAATGGGGGCATGGGGGGAGAAACCGCGGTTCATGTTCAACATCGCTGATGGGGGCTTCACTGGTATGGGGGCTTCAATGGGGGCACTGGGGGCTGCACAGGGCATGGGGGCTCCATGGGGCATGGGGGAGAAACCACGGTTCATGTTCAACATCGCTGATGGCGGCTTCACCGGTATGGGGGCTTCATGGGGGTGTGGGGGCTTCATGGGGCATGGGGGGCTTCAATAGGGGCTTCATGGGAGGCTTCAATGGGGGCATGGGGGCTTCAATGGGGGCGTGGGGGCACTGGGAGGGCATGGAGGGAGAAACCGCGGTTCATGTTCAACATCGCTGATGGGGCTTCACTGGTACGGGGGGCTTCAATGGGGGCTTCACAGGGCATGGGGGGCTTCAATGGGGGGCATGGGGGGCTTCAATGGGGCATGGGGGCTTCAATGGGGGCGTGGGGGCTTCATGGGGCACTGGAAGGGCTTCAATGGGGGCATGGGGGCCTTTACTGGTATGGGGGCACTGCGGGAACTGAGGGACACAGGGGGCTTCACCGGTCAGTGGGGGCCTGGGGGGCTCCATGGGACACTGGGAGGGCTTCAGGGGTCAGTGAGGGGACCTGAGAGGCTTCACAGATCAGTAGGGGCACAGGGGACCCTGGGGGTCAGTGGGGGCACTGGGGGGTCAGTGGGGACACAGGGGACCCTGGGGGTCAGTGGGGGACCCTGGGGGTCAGTGAGGGGCACTGGGTGACCCTGGGGGTCAGTGGGGACCCTGGGGGTCAGTGGGGACACAGGGGGACCCTGGGGTCAGTGGGGACCCTGGGGGTCAGTGGGGGGACCCTGGGGTCAGTGGGGACACAGGGGACCCTGAGGGTCAGTGGGGGACCCTGGGAGTCAGTGGGGGCAAGGGGGACCCTGGAGGTCAGTGGGGGCACAGGGGTCAGTGGGGAGCACAGGGGACCCTGGGGGTCAGTGAGGGGCACTGGGGGTCAGCGGGGGCACTGGGGGTCAGTGGGGGCACTGGGGGTCAGTGGGGGCACTGGGGGCTTCAGGGGTCAGTGGGAACCTGAGGGCTTCAGGGGTCAGTGGGGGCACTGGGGACACTGGGGGTCAGTGGGGGACCCTGGGGGGTCAGTGAGGGGCACAGGGGACCCTGGGGGTCAGTGGGGGTCAGTGGGGACACTGGGGGTCAGTGGGGGCACTGGGGGACCCTAGGGGTCAGTGAGGGGCACTGGGGGTCAGTGGGGGCACTGGGGACCCTGGGGGTCAGTGGGGGGACACTGGGGGTCAGTGGAGGCACTGGGGGCACAGGGGACCCTGGGGATCAGTGGGGGCACTGGGGGATCAGTGGGGGCACTGGGGGGTCAGTGAGGGCACAGGGGTCACTGGGGGCACTGGGGGCACTGGGGGTCAGTGGGGGACACTGGGGGTCAGTGGGGGCACTGGGGGTCAGTGGGGGCACTGGGGACCCTGGGGTCAGTGGGGGGCACTGGGGGGTCAGTGGGGGACCCTGGGGTCAGTGGGGGGCACTGGGGGTCAGTGGGGGGCACTGGGGGACCCTGGGGGGCTCCTCAGGTCAATGGGGTGAGGGGGCACCGCGGGGGTCCCAAGGGGGGTCTCAGCGCCCTTTTCTTTGCCCCCCCAGAGCTGCACACGCTGTGGCAGAACGAGGAGCGCGCTGCCATCTCCTCGGGGAAGCTCAACGAGATCTGGCACCGGCGCCACGACTACTGGCTGCTGGCCGGCATCGTCCTGTATCCCCCACCCCAAATTCCTGCCCCCCTGGGGCTGGAGACCCCCTCCCTGGGGCTGGAGACCCTTCCCTGCCATGGGGACCCCTCCCTGGGGCTGCTGGCCGGCATCGTCCTGTATCCCCCACCCAAATTCCTGCCCCCTGGGGCTGGAGACCCTCCCTGGGGCTGTGCCCCCTTCCCTGGGGCTGCTGGCTGGCATCGTCCTGTATCCCCCCACCCCAAATTCCTGCTTCCCTGGGGCTGTGCCCCCTCCCTGGGGCTGTGCCCCCTCCCTGGGGCTGGGACCCTTCCCTGGGGCTGCTGGCTGGCATCGTCCTGTATCCCCCACCCCAAATTCCTGCTTCCTTGGGGCTGGGGCCCCTCCCTGGGGCTGTCCCCCTCCTGGGGCTGGGACCCCCTCCCTGGGGCTGCTGGCTGGCATCGTCCTGTATCCCCCACCCCCAAATTCCTGCCCCCTGGGTCTGTCCCCCACATCTCTGGGGCTGGGAACGCCTCCCTGGGGCTGCTGGCCGGCATCGTCCTGTATCCCCCCACCCAAATTCCTGCCCCCGGGGCTGGGGACCCCTCCCTGGGGCTGGGACCTCTCACCCTGGGGCTGTGCCCCCTCCCTAGGGCTGGGACCCTTCCCTGGGGCTGCTGGCCGGCATCGTCCTGTATCCCCCCACCCAAATTCCTGCCCCCCCGGGGCTGTGCCCCTCTCCCTGGGGCTGGGGGGGCAGGGGCAGAGCAGGGGGCACGGCCATGGCCTAGGGGGACAGGGGGAGGTGCCAGGGTGACACAGTGACAGTGACAGGGTATCAGAGTGACCTGGTGACAGGGTGACACGGTGACAGAGTGACAGTGCCAGGGTTACACGGTGACACAGTGCCAGGGTGACCTGGTGACACAGTGACACAGTGCCAGGGTGACATGGTGACACAGTACCAGGGTATCAGGGTGACACAGTGACATGGTGACATGGTGCCAGGGTATTGTGGTGACAGGGTGACGTGGTGGATGACAGGGTGACACAGTGCCAGTCCTTAGCGCGCAGCCACGGCTACGCCCGCTGGACGGACATCCAGAACAACAGTGACACAGTGACAGGGTGACACAGTGCCAGGGTATCAGGGTGTCAGGGTGACACAGTGACACGGTGGATGACAGGGTGTCACAGTGCCAGGGTGACACAGTGCCAGTACCAGTCCTTAGCGCGCAGCCACGGCTACGCCCGCTGGACGGACACCCAGAACGACAGTGACAGGGTGACACAGTGACACAGTGACAGGGTATGAGGGCGACACGATGACAGGGTGACAGGGTATCAGGGTGACACAGTGACAGGGTGACATGGTGGATGACAGGGTGACACAGTGACACAGTGACATGGTATCAGGGTGTCAGGGTGACACAGTGCCAGGAGTGTCAGGGTGACACAGTGACAGGGTGACACAGTGACAGGGTATCAGGGTGATACAGTGCCAGGGTGTCAGGGTGACACAGTGACAGGGTGACACAGTGACAGGTTGTCGGGGTGACACAGTGACACAGTGCCAGTGCCAGTCCTTAGCGCGCAGCCACGGCTACGCCCGCTGGACGGACATCCAGAACGACAGTGACACAGTGCCAGGGTGTCAGGGTGACACAGTGACACAGTGACAGGGTGACAGGGTATCAGGGTGACACAGTGCCAGGGTGTCAGGGTGACACAGTGCCAGGGTGACACAGTCACAGTGACACAGTGACACAGTACCAGTCCTTAGCGCGCAGCCACGGCTACGCCCGCTGGACGGACATCCAGAACAGTGACACAGTGACACAGTGACAGGGTGACAGGGTGTCAGGGTGACACAGTGACATGGTGGATGACAGGGTGACACAGTGACATGGTGACATGGTACCAGTCCTTAGCGCGCAGCCACGGCTACGCCCGCTGGACGGACATCCAGAACGACGGGCGCCTTCGGGGTCATCAACGAGCCCTTCAAGGGCGAAGCCTCCAAGGGGAACTTCCTGGAGATGAAGAACAAGTTCCTCGCACGCCGCTTCAAGGTGAGGGGGGCACAGGGGGGATGGGGGGCATGGGGGCACAGGGGGCACGGGGGATGGGGGGCACGGGGTGGGATGTGCACGGGGGTCTTGCCCCAGGGCTGGGTGGGCTCGTGGGAGGGCTGGGCTTGCACAGGGGTCTTGCCCGAGTGTCCAGGGAGGGTGGAAAGGAGGAGGAGGTGGGTGCTGGGACACACCCGGGCCAGCCAGGTGGGGGGTGAGGTCAGAGAGGGGTGCTGGGACACTCCTGAGTCCTCCAGATGTTCTGGCTCCTCCAGGTGTTGGGTGACACCAGGGGTGGGCATTGGGCTCCTCCAGGTGTTGGGTGACACCAGGGGTGGGCATTGGGCTCCTCCAGGGGTTGGGTGACACCAGGGGTGGGCATTGGGCTCCTCCAGGTGTTGGGTGACACCTGGACACACCCAAGTGCTCCAGGTGTTGGGTGACACCAGGGGTGGGCATTGGGCTCCTCCAGGTGTGGGGTGACACTGGGGTGGAGATGCCCAAGTCCTCCAGGTGTGGGGTGACACCTGGACACACCTGAGTGCTCCAGGCCTTGTGTGACACCAGGGTCAGCACACCCGGCTCCTCCAGGTGTTGGGTGACACCGGGGTCGGCACACCTGACTCCTCCAGGTGTTGGGTGACACCGGGGTTGGGACACACCCAAGTGCTCCAGGTGTTGGGTGACACCTGGATGCACCTGGCTCCTCCAGGCGTTGGGTGACACCAGGGTTGGACTCCTGAGTCCTCCAGGTGTTGGGTGACACCTGGACACACACGGCTCCTCCAGGTGTTGGGTGACACCAGGGTTGGACTCCTGAGTCCTGCAGGTGTTGGGTGACACCAGGGTCAGCACACCTGGCTTCTCCAGGTGTTGGGTGACACCTGGACACACCCAAGTGCTCCAGGTGTTGGGTGACACCAGGGTTGGGCATTGGGGTCCTCCAGGTGTTGGGTGACACCGGGGTTGGGACACACCCAAGTGCTCCAGGTGTTGGGTGACACCAGGGGTGGACACCTGGACACACCCGAGTGCTCCAGGCCTCGTGTGACACTGGGGTCGGCACACCCACTCCTCCAGGTGTTGGGTGACACCTGGACACACCTGAGTCCTGCAGGTGTTGGGTGACACCTGGACACACCTGAGTCCTCCAGGTGTTGAGTGACACCTGGACACACCCGAGTCCTCCAGGTGTTGGGTGACACCAGGGTTGGACATTGGGCTCCTCCAGGTGTTGGGTGACACCTGGACACACCCGACTCCTCCATGCACGGGTGACCCCACCCACCCCCCCGTGTCCCCCACCCTCTGCTGTCCCCGCAGCTGCTGGAGCAGGCGCTGGTGATCGAGGAGCAGCTGCGCCGCGCCGCCTACCTGAACATGACGCAGGACCCCAGCCACCCCGCCATGGCCCTCAACACGCGCTTCGCCGAGGTCGAGTGCCTGGCCGAGAGCCACCAGCACTTGTCCAAGGAGTCGCTGGCGGGCAACAAGCCCGCGAACGCCGTCCTGCACAAGGAGTAAGAGGCGGGGGCCGCGCGGCTGCGCGGCCGCCCCGTGTGAGCGCCTCGGCCTCCGCACGTTAAAGGGGGGGTTGTGCTGCCAGCCCAGTCCCTGATGGAATTAACTGGGGTTGTTGTGCTGCCAGCCCAGTCCCTGATGGAATTAACTGGGGTTGTTCTCCCAGCCCTATCCCTGATGGAATTAAACGGGGTTGTTGTGCTGCCAGCCCTATCCCTGATGGAATTAAACGGGGTTGTTGTGCTGCCAGCCCTATCCCTGATGGAATTAACTGGGGTTGTGCTCCCAACCCCGCTCCCTGATGGAATTAAACGGGGTTGTTGTGCTCCCAGCCCCGCTCCCTGATGGAATTAAACGGGGTTGTTGTGCTGCCAGCCCTATCCCTGATGGAATTAAGCGAGGTTGTGCTCCCAACCCCGCTCCTGATGGATTAAGCGGGGTTGTTGTGCTCCCAGCCCCGCTCCCTGATGGAATTAAACGGGGTTGTTGTGCTGCCAGCCCCATCCCTGATGGAATTAAACGGGGTTGTTCTCCCAGCCCTATCCCTGATGGAATTAAACGGGGTTGTTGTGCTCCCAGCCCTATCCCTGATGGAATTAACTGGGGTTGTGCTCCCAGCCCTATCCCTGATGGAATTAACTGGGGTTGTTGTGCTCCCAGCCCCACTCCCTGATGGAATTAACTGGGGTTGTTGTGCTCCCAGCCCTATCCCTGATGGAATTAAACGGGGTTGTTGTGCTCCCAACCCCGCTCCCTGATGGAATTAAACGGGGTTGTTGTGCTCCCAGCCCCGCTCCCTGATGGAATTAAATGGGGTTGTTCTCCCAACCCCGCTCCCTGATGGAATTAAACGGGGTTGTTGTGCTCCCAGCCCTATCCCTGATGGAATTAAACGGGGTTGTTGTGCTGCCAGCCCTATCCCTGATGGAATTGACCAGGGTTGTGCTCCCAACCCAGTCCCTGATGGAATTAACCGGGGTTGTTCTCCCAACCCACTCCCTGATGGAATTAAATGGGGTTGTTGTGCTGCCAGCCCTATCCCTGATGGAATTAACCGGGGTTGTTGTGCTGCCAGCCCTATCCCTGATGGAATTAACTGGGGTTGTTGTGCTCCCAGCCCTATCCCTGATGGAATTAAACGGGGTTGTTGTGCTCCCAGCCCTATCCCTGATGGAATTAAACGGGGTTGTTCTCCCAGCCCTATCCCTGATGGAATGAACCGAGTTGTTGTGCTCCCAGCCCTATCCCTGATGGAATTAACGGGTTGTTCTCCCACCCGCTCCTGATGGAATTAATCGAGGGTTGTTGTGCTCCCAGCCCTATCCCTGATGGAATTGAACGGGGTTGTTGTGCTGCTAGCCCTATCCCTGATGGAATTAAACGGGGTTGTTGTGCTGCCAGCCCTATCCCTGATGGAATTAACCGGGGTTGTTGTGCTCCCAACCCGCTCCCTGATGGAATTAAATGGGGTTGTGCTCCCAGCCCTATCCCTGATGGAATTAACTGGGGTTGTTGTGCTCCCAACCCGGTCCCTGATGGAATTAAACGGGGTTGTTGTTCTCCCAGCCCTATCCCTGATGGAATTAAACGGGGTTGTTGTGCTGCCAGCCCTATCCCTGATGGAATTAAACGGGGTTGTTGTGCTCCCAACCCCGCTCCCTGATGGAATTAACTGGGGTTGTTGTGCTCCCAGCCCTATCCCTGATGGAATTAAACGGGGTTGTTGTGCTCCCAACCCTATCCCTGATGGAATTAAACGGGGTTGTTGTGCTGCCAGCCCCATCCCTGATGGAATTAAACGGGGTTGTGCTCCCAACCCCGCTCCCTGATGGAATTAAACGGGGTTGTTGTGCTGCCAGCCCTATCCCTGATGGAATTAACCGGGGTTGTTGTGCTCCCAGCCCTATCCCTGATGAATTAAACGGGGTTGTTGTGCTGCCAGCCCTATCCCTGATGGAATTAAACGGGGTTGTTGTGCTGCCAGCCCTATCCCTGATGGAATTAACTGGGGTTGTTCTCCCAGCCCTATCCCTGATGAATTAAACGGGGTTGTTGTGCTGCCAGCCCTATCCCTGATGGAATTAACCGGGGTTGTTGTGCTGCCAGCCCTATCCCTGATGGAATTAACTGGGGTTGTTGTGCTGCCAACCCTATCCCTGATGGAATTAACTGGGGTTGTGCTGCCAGCCCTATCCCTGATGGAATTAACTGGGGTTGTTGTGCTGCCAGCCCTATCCCTGATGGAATTAACCGGGGTTGTTGTGCTGCCAGCCCCGCTCCCTGATGGAATTAACTGGGGTTGTTGTGCTGCCAGCCCTATCCCTGATGGAATTAAACGGGGTTGTGCTCCCAACCCCACTCCCTGATGGAATTAACCGGGGTTGTTGTGCTGCCAGCCCCATCCCTGATGGAATTGACCGGGGTTGTTCTCCCAACCCCGCTCCCTGATGGAATTAAACGGGGTTGTTGTGCTCCCAACCCGGTCCCTGATGGAATTAAACGGGGTTGTTCTCCCAGCCCTATCCCTGATGGAATTAAACGGGGTTGTTCTCCCAACCCTATCCCTGATGGAATTAAACGGGGTTGTGCTCCCAGCCCCGCTCCCTGATGGAATTAACCGGGGTTGTGCTCCCAACCCTGCTCCCTGATGGAATTAACCGGGGTTGTTCTCCCAGCCCCGCTCCCTGATGGAATTAAACGGGGTTGTTCTCCCAGCCCGCTCCCTGATGGAATTAAACGGGGTTGTGCTCCCAACCCTATCCCTGATGGAATTAAACGGGGTTGTTCTCCCAGCCCCGCTCCCTGATGGAATTAAACGGGGTTGTGCTCCCAACCCCGCTCCCTGATGGAATTAAACGGGGTTGTTCTCCCAACCACCTCCCGCTCCCGGTGTATCCTTGCTCTGCGTGCGCTTCTCTGCCGGCCGGGGTGGGGAGGGGAGGAGAGTGAAGGGGGGTTTTAGGGGGTGGGAGGGGTCCCGTCCCCCTCCCGGCGGTTTTTGGGGGTGGGTGGGGCCGAGGGTCGGGGGCCGCCTTGGCTTTGCTGGGCTGAGGGGTCCGTGCTGGGGGTCGTGGCCTGGGGTCGGTGTCGCTTGGCGTGCGTGTCCCCTCCCCCCACCCCCACCCCTGTTTGTGCCCCCCGAGCGTGGCCGGGACTTCGTCACCCTCCCCCCACCCCGGGGTGTTCGGGGCGGGGCGGCTGCGGGTGCATGGCCTGAGTGACCCTGAGTGACCCTGAGTGACCCTGAGTGTCCTGAGTGACCCTGAGTGACCCTGAGTGACCCTGGCCTGAGTGACCCTGCCCTGTCAGCCTGAGTGACCTGTCCTGAGTGACCCTGAGTGACCCTGAGTGACCCTGAGTGTCCTGAGTGACCTGTCCTGAGTGACCTGAGTGACCCTGCCATGAGTGACCTGAGTGACCCTTTACTGAGTGACCTGAGTGACCCTGAGTGACCCTGAGTGACCTGACCTGAGTGACCTGAGTGACCCTTTACTGAGTGACCCTGAGTGACCTTTTACTGAGTGACCCTGAGTGACCCTGAGTGACCCTGAGTGACCCTGGCATGAGTGACCCTGAGTGACCTGGCCTGAGTGAGTCTGTCCTGAGTGACCTGAGTGACCCTGCCATGAGTGACCTGTCCTGAGTGACCTGTCCTGAGTGACCTGTCCTGAGTGACCTGAGTGACCCTGTCTTGAGTTACCTGAGTGACCTGTCCTGAGTGACCCTGTCCTGAGTGACCCTGAGTGACCCTGTCCTGAGTGACCCTGTCCTGAGTGACCCTGAGTGACCTGAGTGACCCTGTCTTGAGTGACCTGAGTGACCTGAGTGACCCTGAGTGACCCTGAGTGACCTGAGTGACCTGAGTGATCTGTCCTGAGTGACCCTGAGTGACCCTGAGTGACCCTGAGTGACCTGAGTGACCTGAGTGATCTGTCCTGAGTGACCCTGAGTGACCCTGAGTGACCTGAGTGACCCTGACCTGTCAGCCTGAGTGACCCTGAGTGACCTGAGTGACCCTGGAGTGACCCTGAGTGACCCTGAGTGACCTGAGTGACCTGAGTGATCTGTCCTGAGTGACCTGAGTGACCCTGTCCTGAGTGACCCTGAGTGGCCTGAGTGACCCTGAGTGACCTGAGTGACCTGAGTGATCTGTCCTGAGTGACCCTGAGTGACCTGAGTGACCCTGACCTGTCAGCCTGAGTGACCCTGAGTGACCTGAGTGACCCTGAGTGACCCTGAGTGACCCTGAGTGACCTGAGTGACCTGAGTGATCTGTCCTGAGTGACCTGAGTGACCCTGTCCTGAGTGACCCTGAGTGACCTGAGTGACCTGAGTGACCTGTCCTGAGTGACCCTGAGTGACCTGTCCTGAGTGACCCGTCCTGAGTGACCTGAGTGACCTGTCCTGAGTGACCCTTTACTGAGTGACCCTGGCCTGAGTGACCTGAGTGACCCTGCCATGAGTGACCTTGAGTGACCTGAGTGACCCTGAGTGACCTGAGTGACCCTGAGTGACCCTTTACTGAGTGACCTGAGTGACCCTGCCATGAGTGACCTGGCCTGAGTGACCTGAGTGACCTGAGTGACCCTGAGTGACCCTGCCATGAGTGACCCTGAGTGACCTGAGTGACTTGGCCTGAGTGACCCTACCATGAGTGACCTGTCCTGAGAGAGTCTGTCCTGAGTGACCTGGCCTGAGTGACCTGAGTGACCCTGTCCTGAGTGACCATGTCCCTAAAAGGGGCACCCTGGAGTGACTCCAGCGTGTCCAGTTGGTAGACCTGGAGTAGATCAGGAGTATCCCCAGAGTAGGTCAGGAGTATCCCCAGAGTAGGTCAGGAGGATCCCCAGAGTAGGTCAGGAGGATGCCCTGAGTAGGTCAGGAGTATCCCCAGAGTAGGTCAGGAGTATCCCCAGAGTAGGTCAGGAGTGCCTCATAGTAGGTCAGGAGTATCCCATAGTAGGTCAGAGTACCCCATAGTAGGTCAGAGTATCCCCATAGTAGGTCAGGAGTACCCCATAGTAGGTCAGGAGTATCCCCATAGTAGGTCAGGAGTACCCCAGTAGTAGGTCAGAGTATCCCCAGAGTAGATCAGGAGCATCCCTGAGTATCTCTGGGGTGTCCAAGGGCGTGCCCAGGGTGTAAACCCGGAGTACCCCTGGTGTGAGCACAGCTCGAGGACCCCCGGGCTGGGTGGGGGTACCCCTGGAGTGAGCTGGGAGTGCCCGAGCACCTCCTGGACCCCCAGCCCGGAGTGGGCGCCCCTTCCTCGCGTAGCTGCAGCCTCAAGTAGGTGCTGAGTATCCCTTGAGTAGCTCCCAGACTCCTCCCCACCCCCTCCCTGCCCTCACATGAGTATCCCTTGATTAGCTCCCAGACTCCTCCCCACCCCCTCCCTGCCCTCACATGAGTATCCCCTGCCCTCCCTGCCTCCTGCCGGTCTGTGAATAACCCATGAGTAACCCATGAGTAACCCATGAGTAACCCATGAGTGAGCTCTGAGTAACCCATGAGTATCCCATGAGTGAACTGTGAGTATCCCATGAGTGAGCTGTGAGTAACCCATGAGTAACCTGTGAGTAACCAATGAATAAGCTGTGAGTGAGCTGTGAGTGACCTGTAACGTGTGAGTGAGCTGTGAGTGACCTGTGAGTAACCTGTGAGTAACCAATGAATAAGCTGTGAGTGAGCTGTGAGTATCCCATGAGTGAGCTGTGAGTAACCCGAGTGAGCTGTGAGTAACCAATGAATAAGCTGTGAGTGAGCTGTGAGTGATCTGTAACCTGTGAGTGAGCTGTGAGTAACCTGTGAGTAACCCGTGCGCAGTTTGGGGACGGCCCCCCCGGCGCTGACGGGGCCCCCCCCGCCCCTGTTTTTGTCTCCCCCGGGCCGGCCGGCAGTGCTGAACCAGCTGGAGGAGCTGCTGAGCGACATGAAGGCCGACGTGACGCGCCTGCCGGCCACGCTGTCCCGCATCCCCCCCATCGCCGCCCGCCTGCAGATGTCGGAGCGCAGCATCCTCAGCCGCCTGGCCAGCAAGGGCACCGAGAGCCACCCCCCTCCCGTGAGTGTCCCCAACCCAAACAGTGTCCCCAGGGTCACCCCATCACCCCCAGCAAGGGCACCGAGAGCCACCCCCCTCCCGTGAGTGTCCCCCCCCAGGAGTGTCCCCAGGGTCACCCCTGTGCCCCCCATCACCCCCAGCAAGGGCACCGAGAGCCACCCCCTCCCGTGGAGTGTCCCCAACCCAAACAGTGTCCCCAGGGTCCTGGTCACCTCCCTGTGTCACCCATCAACCCCAGCAAGGGCACCAGAGCCACCCCCTCCCGTGAGTGTCCCCCAGGAGTGTCCCCAGGGTCCCCAGTGTCCCCAGTGACCCCCAGCAAGGGCACCGAGCCACCCCTCCCGTGAGTGTCCCCAGGGTCCCCAGGGTCCCCAGTGTCCCCAGTGACCCCAGTGACCCCCAGCAAGGGCACCGAGGCCACCCCCTCCCGTGAGTGTCCCCAGGGTCCCCAGGGTCCTGGTCACCTCCCATGTCACCCCATCAGCCCCAGCAAGGGCACCGAGGCCACCCCCTCCCGTGAGTGTCCCCTGCCAGGACAGTGTCCCCAGTGTCCCCAGTGACCTCAGTGACCCCCAGCAAGGAGCACCGAGAGCCACCCCGCCCGTGAGTGTCCCCCAGGAGTGTCCCCAGTGAGACCCCCTGTCCCCCATCACCCCCAGCAAGGGCACCGAGCCACCCCCTCCTGTGAGTGTCCCCAGTGACCCCAGTGTCCCCAGTGTCCCCAGTGACCCCCAGCAAGGGCACGAGAGCCACCCCACTCCGTGAGTGTCCCCCAGGAGTGTCCCCAGGGTCACCCTGTGCCCCCATCACCCCAGCAAGGGCACCGAGCCACCCCCTCCCGTGAGTGTCACCAGGGTCCCCAGTGTCACCCCTGTCACCCCTCAACACAGACATTGTCCCCATCACCCCCAGCAAAGGGCACCGAGCCACCCCCTCCTGTGAGTGTCCCCAGTGTCACCCCCAGGAGTGTCCCCAGGGTCCCCAGTGTCACCCCTGTCACCCATCACCCCCAGCAAGGGCACCGAGCCACCCCTCCCGTGAGTGTCCCCCAGGAGTGTCCCCAGGGTCCCCAGTGACCCCCAGCAAGGGTACTGAGAGCCACCCCCTCCCGTGAGTGTCCCCAGGGTCCTGGTCACCCCTGTCACCCCTCCAACACAGACAGTGTCCCCATCACCCCCAGCAAGGGGCACCGGGAGAGAGCCACTGAGAGGCCACCCCCTCCCGTGAGTGTCCCCAGTGTCACCCCCAGTGTCCCCAGTGATCCCCATCCCAGCCCCAGCAAAGGGACACCGAGAGCCACCCCCTCCTGTGAGTGTCCCCCCAGGAGTGTCCCCAGTGACCCCTGTCACCCCCATCACCCCCAGCAAGGGCACCGAGAGCCACCCCCTCCCGTGAGTGTCCCCCCAGGAGTGTCCCCAGGGTCCCCAGTGTCACCCCAGTGTCCCCAGTGTCACCCCAGCAAGGGGCACCGAGGCCACCCCCTCCCGTGAGTGTCCCCCAGGAGTGTCCCCAGGGTCACCCCTGTGCCCCCATCACCCCAGCAAGGGCACCGAGAGCCACCCCCTCACGTGAGTGTCCCCCAGGAGTGTCCCCAGTGTCCCCAGTGACCCCAGGGTCCCCAGTGTCCCCCCCATCACCCCCAGCAAGGGCACCGAGAGCCACCCCCCTCCTGTGAGTGTCACCCCCCAGGAGTGTCCCCAGGGTCCCCAGTGACCCCCCAGCAAGGGCACTGAGAGCCACCCCCCTCCCGTGAGTGTCCCCAGTGTCCCCAGGGTCCTGGTCACCCCCCAGTGTCCCCAGTGTCACCTCAGGCAAGGGCACCGAGAGCCAGGTGACAGGGGGAGGTGACAGGCGGTGTCCCTGTCCCCAGACCTTCCCGCCGGGTCCCTCGCCACCCCCAGCTATGGAGGCACCTCTGGGACCCCCGGCGGAGCCCTCCGCGCCCGAGGCCAGTACAGCCAGATGCCACCCGGCTCCTTCATCTCCGGTGAGGGGACAGGGGGGGTCACAAACAGCTGGGGACATTGGGGGGGTCCTGGGGACATGGAAGGCTGACATTGGTGGGTCACAGGCGATCTGGGGACATTGAGGGGACAGCCGGGACATTAGGGGGGTCCTGGGGACATTGGGGGCTCACAGCAGCTGGGGACAGTGGGAGGGACAGTGGGGACATTGGGGAGAGTCACTGGGGAGGGGGTCCTGAGGACATTGGGGGTCACAAGTATCTGGGGACATGGGGGGACAGCTGGGGACATGGGGAGGTCCTGGGGACATTGCGGGGAGTCAGCTGGTGACATGGGGGTGACAGCAGCTGGGGACATTGGGGGAGACAGTGGGGACATGTGGGAGGTCCTGGGGACATTGGGGGTCACAGCATCTGGGGGCGTTGGGGGGACAGTGGGGACATTGGGGGTCACAAACATCTGGGGACATGGTGGTGGGGGTGTCATTGGGGGTCATCAGGGGGTGTCCATGGTTGGCAGGGGGTCCCTGAGGATGTCACTGGGGGTCCCTGTGGGATGCCAGTGGGGGGGTCCTAGGGGTGTCAGTGAGGAATGGGGGTGTCAGTGGGAATGGGGGTGTCCATGGTTGAGGGGGTCCCTGTGGATATCAGTGGGGGTCCCTGGGGTCTTTGTGGGGGTCCCTGTGGGTGTCAGTGGGGGGTCCCTGGGGAATGGGGGTGTCCATGGTTGGGGGTCCCTGGGGTGTCAGTGGGGGTCCCTGGGGAAATGGGGGTGTCCATGGTTGGTGGGGGTCCAGGGGTGTCACTGGGGGTCCCTGGGTGAATAGGGGTGTGTCCATGGGTGGTGGGGGTCCCAGTGGATGTCATTGGGGGTCCCTGTGGGTGTCAGTTGGGGGTCCCAGGAGGTGTCATTAGGGATCCTGTGGGGTGTCATTGGGGGTGTCAATGGGGGTCCCTGTGGGTGCCATTGGGGGTCCTGAGGTGTCAGTGGGGAATGGGGGTGTCCATGGTTGGGGGGTCCTGGGGGGTGTCAGTGGGGGTCCCTGTGGGTGCCATGTGGAGGGTCCCTGGGGGTGTCAGTGGGGAATGGGGATGTCCATGGTTGGTGGGGTCCTGGGGGTGTCAGTGGGGGTCCCTGTGGTGCCATTGAGGGTCCTGGGGGTGTCAATGGGGGGGTGTCAGTGAGGGGTCCCAGGGGTTTTTGTGGGGTCCCTGTGGGTGTCATTGGGGATCCCGTGGATAAATGGGGGTGTCCATGGTTGGTGGGGGTCCCACGGGGTGTCATTGGGGGTCCTGGGGAATGGGGGTGTCCATGGTTGGTGGGGGTCCCTGAGGGTGTCAATGGGGGTCTGGTGGGGTCCTGAGAATGGGGGTGTCCATGGTTGGTGGGGGTCCCAGGGATGTCAATGGGGAGTCCCAGGGGTGTCACTGTGGGGTCACTGTGGGTGTCCGTGGGGGAATGGGGGTGTCCATGGTTGGTGGGGGTCCCTGTGGGTGTCAGTGGAGGTGTCCATGGTTGGTAGGGGGTCCCTGGATGAATGGGGGTGTCCATGGTTGGTGGGGGTCCCTGGATGAATGGGGGTGTCCATGGTTGGTGGGGGGTCCCAGGGGTGTCATTGGGGGTCCCTGGGTGAATGGGGGTGTCCATGGGTGGTGAGGGGTCCTGGTGAATGAGGTGTCCAGTGGGGGTCCTGGGGGAATGGGGTGTCCATGGTTTGGTGAGGGTCCCTGGATGAATGGGGGTGTCCATGTGGTGGTGGTCCCTGGGGGAATGGGGGTGTCCATGGTTGGTAGGGGGTCCCTGGGGGTGTCACTGGGGGTCCCTGGTGAAATGGGGGGTGTCCATGGTTGGTGGGGGTCCCAGGGGTGTCATTGGGGGTCCCTGGATGCAATGGGGGTGTCCATGGTTGGTGAGGGGTCCCTGGGGATTGGAGGGTGTCCATGGTATGCGTGGGGGTCCCTGGATGAATGGGGGTGTCCATGGTTGGTGGGGGTCCCTGTGGGTGTCAGTGGGGGTCCGTGGGGAATGGGGGTGTCCTATGGGTGTCATTGGGGGTCCCTGGGGAATGGGGGTGTCCATGGTTGGTGGGGGTCCCTGGATGAATGGGGGTGTCCATGGTTGGGAGGGGTCCCTGTGGGTATCATTGGGGTTCCCTGGATGAATGGGGGTGTCCATGGTTGATGGGGGGTCCCTGGGGGTTTTGTGGGGGTCCTGTGGTGTCCATGGGGTTCCCTGGGAATGGGGAGTGTCCATGGTTGGTGGGGGGTCCCTGGGGGAATGGGGGTGTCCATGGTTGGTGAGGGGTTCCCGAGGGGTCCCAGTGCCCCCCGACCCCCTTTTTCCCCCAGCGCCAACGGCCCTGTGCTGGTGAAGCGCGAGCCCGAGGCCGGAGAAGAAGGAGCCGAGGGGAGGTCATCTGCATCGACGACTGAGGGGAGGGGGCCCGGGGACCCCCGACCTGGGATCACCCCCTTCCTCCCTGCCCCTCCCCGCAGGATTTGGGGGATCCCCTGCCAGAAACGCCTCGTTTGACCTCAAATTTGGGGTGGGGAGGGGCAGTACCCCCGGCAGGGGGTGGGGAGGAGGGAGGAGGAGAGGGGGAAAGGTGGGGAGGGGATCGTTTTTGTTGGTGGGGAGGGGAGGGGGTGGGGAAGGACCACTGCGATTATAAATATGAATATATATATATATCCCGGGAGGGGCTCCCAGGGTGTCCCCAGAGGCCTCCTCGGCCCCTCCCCCTCCTCCTCCCTCCCCACCCGGGGTTGGGCTCTTGTTTAACCGCAGCTGAATAAAATCCCCCGTCCTTGGCTACGGCAAACGGGACCACCCTCAGGGGGATGGGGGCATCGGGGGTATCAGGGAGTTTCGGGGGCATCAGGGGTGTAGGGGGCATCGGGGGATGGGTTCAGGGGGCACCAGGGAGGGGAAGGGGGGAGGTCAGGGGGCACTGGGAGAGTGTAGATGGGGGATGGAGGGGCACTGGTGGGGGCATTGTGGGGCACTGGGGGTTGTATTTGGGGGCGAGGGGGCAACAGGAGGGCACGAGGAGGGCATTGAGGGGGCAACGCAGGGGGCTCCGGGGGCACCAGGGAGGGGAAGGGGGGTTACGGGGGGCACCAGGAGGGGGCATTGTGGGGGCACCGGGGAGGGGACATTTCTGGGCTCCAGGGGGTGGGGCGGGATGGGGGGTGGTCACGGGGGTGGGCATTGGGGGTGGGAGGTGGTCACTGAGGGTGGGGGTGGTCACTGAGGGGTGGAAATGGTCGTGGTCACCACGGGATGGTCAAAGGGGGTCGTGGCCACCACGAGGGTGGGGATGGTGGTCCTGGGTCACACCAGGGGGTGGTCATCAAGGGTGGCCAACTAACCCTGACCCAATCCCACCCTCCCAAATCCCCTTAAATTCAGGCCCTCCCCACGATCCGCCCAAATCCCCTCCCCCAAATCCTCCCCACCCCCAAATTCAGGCCCCTCACAGCCCCCCAAAATCCAAGCCCCAATCCCACCCCTAGCCCCAAATCACCCCAAATCCAGACCCTCCCCACAGCCCTCCAAATCCATCCTCCCCAAGCCCCAAATCTCCTCCAACCCTAAAAAAATCACGAGGCCTCTCCCCAGCGTGGGAAAAACCCAAAAGCCACTTTTATTGATTTCCCTCCCCACCGGTGGGGAGGGGCGGGAGAGGGGCGTGGCCACATTCGGCCCCACCCCTCCCACTGGAAGCGCTGTGATTGGTCGGGGGTCGTTTTGGGGGAATGGGGGCGTGGCTTGTGCTTTGTTTGGCCCCGCCCCTTTCCAGAAAGGGGCGGGGTTATTGCTCTGTCGATGAGGAGGCCCCGCCCACCAAAGCGGGGGCGGGGCCGAGGCGGGAGGAGGGGCAGGGCCATGCGGGGAGGCAGCCAATGGGAGCGGGGAGGGCGGGGCTTAGGGCGGGAGGCCCCGCCCAGGAGGGTCTCGAGCTCCTGGAGGGTCGAGGGGCCCAGACAGGGAACGACCTGAGGGGGGAGGAGAGACCCCAAAATCAGCCCCCAAAAACACCGAGGGACCCCCAAAATCCTAGGACCCCCAAACGCCCCCTAGGATCCCCACAATCACACCCAGGACCCCCAAAACCCCCTGGGATCCCCAAAATCAGCCACCCAGGACCCCAAGATCTCGCTAGGACCCCCAAAATCAGCCTCCAGACAACCAGGACCCCCAAAACCACATCTGGGACCCCTAAATCCCACCTGGGACCCACAAAATCACACTAGGATCCCCAAATCAGCCCCCACCCACTCTAGAATCACACCCCGACCTCAGAGCCCCCTGGGACCCCAAAATCACCCGGACCCCAAAACCCCTGGGACCCCCAAGATCACACAGGACCCCCAAAATCAGCCCCCAAAATCACACCTGGGACCCCAAAATCACATAGGACCCCCAAATCCCCTCTGGGACCCCAAGATCACACCTGGGACCCCCAAAACCCCCTGGGACCCTAATATCACACCTAGGACCCCAAAATCACACAAGACCCCAAAATCAGCCCCCAGACATTCCCGGGACCCCAAATCACACCTGGGACCCCAAAGCCCCCTGGGACCCCAAGATCACACCCTAGGATCCCCAAAATCAGCTCCACCGGCACCCCAAAATCACCCCGACCTCCGAACCCCTGGGACCCACAAATCACACCCAGGACCTAGATCAGAGCCCCTAAAATCACACCTGGGACCCCCAAAATCACACCTGGACCCCAAAATCACACACAAGACCCCCAAAATCAGCCCCCAGACATTCCCGGGACCCCCAAAATCAATCACTGGGACCCCCAAACCCCTGGGACCCCCAAGATCATCACACCCAAGACCCACAAAATCACACCCGGGACCCCCAGATTCCCTCCAGGACTCCCCTGGGACCTCCCAAACCTCCCCAGGACTCCCAATCCCCTCCGATAACTAGCCCCTAGGACCCCCAAAACCCCCAGGGACTCCCAAATCCCCTAGGACCCCCAAGCCCCTCAGGGACCCCAATCCCCTCAGGACCCCCAAACCCCTCAGGGACCCCAAATTTCCCCCTAGGACCCCAAACCCCTCAGGGACCCCAAAATTTCCCCCAGCACCCCCCAAACCCCTCAGGGACCCCAAATCCCCCAGGGGACCCCAAACGCCCCCTCAGGATCCCCAGAATTCCCCAGGACCCCCAAACCCCCCCAGGGACCCCCAAATCCCCAGGACCCCCAAAACCCCTCAGGGACCCCAGAATCCCCCAGGACCCCCAAACCCCCTCAGGGACCCCCAAATTTCCCCCAGGACCCCCAAACCTGCAGGGCCTGGAGCTGCTCCGCAGCCCCTGGGGTCTCGGCGCCCACCGGGACGGGAGGTGACGCCCTCGGCCTGCAGGGACCAGGCTGGGGACACCCCCAAAGGTCACCTCGGGGTCCAGCTTGGGGTCACCCACCCCCAGGATGTCACCTCGGGGTCACCCACTCCCTGTGTCACCCCCAGAGTCACCCAATGATGTCACCCACCTTGTGTCACCCCGATGTCCCCAATGTCCCCCAATGTCCCCAATGTCCCCCAGTGTCCCCAATCCCCCAATGTCCCCCAATGTCCCCAATGTCCCCCAATGTCCCCAATGTCCCCCAACATCCCCAATGTCCCCCAATGTCCCCCAATCCCTCCAGTGTCCCCAATGTCCCCAGTGTCCCCAATGTCCCCTCCCAATTCCCCAATGTCCCCTCAATGTCCCCAATGTCCCCCAATCCCCCAATGTCCCCAATGTCCCCAATGTCCCCAATCTCCCAATGTCCCCAGTGTCCCCAATCCCCCAATGTTCCCCAATGTCCCTCAATGTCCCCAATGTCCCCCAATGTCCCCAATTCCCCAGTGTCCCCAATGTCCCTCCAGTGTCTCCAGTGTCCCCTCATCAATCCCTGCCATTGTCCCCCAGTGTCCCTGATCCTCCCCAATGTCCCCCAATCCCCAGTGTCCCCAAATGCCCTCCCAATGTCCCCAATGTCCCCAGTGTCCCCTAACCTCCCCCAATGTCCCCAAGCCCCCAATGTCTCCCAATCCCCCCAGTGTCCCCAATGTCCCCCAGTCTCCCCAGTGTCCCCCAATGTCCCCACAAGTCCCTCCCAATCTCCCCAATCCCCCCAAGTGTCCCCAATCCCCCAATGTCCCCCAATGTCCCCAACCCCCAATGTCCCTCCAGTGTCCCCAGTGTCCCCTCACCAATCCCCAGTTGTCTCTCAGAGCACCCCAATTTCTGGGCCAGCGGCCGCAGCTCCTCCGGTGCCACCGCCCAGCGGGGCCGGCCCTGGGGACACAGGGACAGGGGGACACCTGAGGGACATTGAGGGGACACCTTGGGGACATTGAGGGGACACAGGGACAGGGGGACACCTTGGGGACATTGAGGGGACATTGGGGGGACATTGGGGGGACACCTTGGGGACATTGGGGGGACACCTTGGGGACACGGATAGGGGGACACCTTGGGGACATTGGAGGGACATTGGGAGACATTGGGGACATTGGGGACATTGAGGACATTGGGGGACATGAGAGATGGGGATTGGACATGGGACATTGAGGGACATTGGGGACATTGGGGACATTGGGGACATTGGGGACAGAGGACACCTTGGGGACATTGAGGACATGGGGACATTGGGGGACATTGAGGACATTGGGGACATTGGGACTTTGGGGACATTGGGGACATTGGAGGACATTGGGGGATTGGGGACATTGGGGACATTGGGGGACATTGAGGACAGGGGGACACCTTGGGGACATCAGGAGTCCCAGGGGCTCAGGGGTCACAGGGGGTCAGGGGGTCCCAGGGGGCTCAGGGGTCCCGGGTGGTCAGGGGTCCTGGGCGAGGTCAGGGGTCACAGGGTGGTCAGGGAGTCACAGGGGGTCAGGGGTCCTGGGGGTCAGGGGTCCCACGGGGGGTCAGGGGGTCCCAGGGGGCTCAGGGGTCCCAGGGGTCAGGGTCCAGGGGGTCCCTGGGGGTCAGGGGTCCTGGGGGTCTCAGGGGTAGCGGGGGGGTCAGGGGTCCTGGGGGCTCAGAGGGTCCTGGGGGCTCAGGGGTCCCAGGGGGCTCAGGGGTCCTGGGGGTCAGGGGTCCTGGGGGCTGAGGGGTCACAGGGTGGTCAGGGGTCCCAGGGGTGGTCAGGGGTCCCGGGGGGTCAGGGGTCCTGGGGGTCAGGGGTCCTGGGGGCTCAGGGGTCCTGGGGGCTCAGGGGTCCTGGGGGTCAGGGGGTCCCAGGGGGTCAGAGGGTCCCAGGGGGCTCAGGGAGTCCTGGGGAGGCCAGGGGTCCTGGGGTGGTCAGGGGTCACAGGGGGTCAGGGGTCCCAGGGTGGTCAGGGGTCCCGGGGGCTCAGGGGTCCCGGGAGGTCAGGGAGTCCTGGGGGCTCAGGGGTCCCTGGGGTCAGGGGTCCCAGTTCCCCCTGTACCTTGGTCTGGGGTGTCCAGGAGCTCCTCATCCGGGGGCCGGGGCCACCGGGGACCAGGTGACAGCACCCAGGCCTTGGGGACATGGGGGGAGGGAGGGGGGGTGAGCAGGGACCCCCCCGAAACCCCTGGAGAGACCCCCAACCTGTAACCCCCCCTTTGTCCCTCCCCTTTAGCCCCACCCCTTTAGCTCCACCCCTTGGACCCCTCCCTTTTAGCCCCACCCCCTTAGACCCTCCTTTAGCCCCACCCCTTAGACCCCTCCCTTTTAGCCCCACCCCTTAGACCCCTCCCCTTTAACCCTCCCCTTTTAGCCCCTCTCCTTTCATCCCCTCCCTCTCATTTTAGCCCCTCCTCATTTCAGCCCCTCCTCATTTTAGCCTCCTCTCATTTAGCCCCTCCTTTAGCTCCCTCATTTCATCCCCTCCCCTCATTTTAGCCCCTCCCCTCTCATTTCAGCCCCTCCTCCTCATTTTAGCCCTCCCTTCATTTTAGCCTCTCCTCTATTTTAGTCCCTCCCCTCATTTTAACCCCTCCCCATTTTAGCCCCTCCCCATTTTAGCCCCTCCCCCTCATTTTAGCCCCTCCCCTCTCATTTTATCCTCCCATTAACCTCCCCATTTAGCTCCTCCTCCTTTAGCCCTCTCCCTTATCCTCTCCCTCAGCCCCTCCCCTCTCATTTTAGCCCCTCCTCTCATTTCAGCCCCTCCCCCTCATTTCAGCCCCCTCCTCATTGTGGCCCCTCCCCTCACCGAGGTGGCGGAAGAGGCGTGGCTCAGGTGGAAGCTCCGCCCACTGACACACGGGGGCCACCAAATTGAGCTGCCGGGCCACCGTGAACGTGTCCTGGGGAGGGAGGGGACAACGGTGACGTCACACTCCCACACTGTGATGTCACTGTGATATCAGACATCACCAGGACCTGCCCTCATGGCCACTAGACCCCTCCCCAAAATGTCCACCCATGACGTCACTGGGGACCCCCATACCCCCATTCAAACGATGACGTCACCAGGGATCCCCAACTGTCCCACCCCCATGACATCATCAGGACCCTCCCCCCAAATCCCCCCATGACATCACTGGGACCCTCCCCCCAAATCCCACCATGACGTCACCAGTGGCCCTCCCCCCAAATCCCACCATGACGTCACCATGGACCCCTCCCCCAAATCCCACCATGACGTCACCAGTGACCCTCCCCCAAATCCCACTCATGACGTCACCAGTGACCCTCCCCCAAATCCCACCATGACGTCACCAGTGACCCTCCCCAAAATCCCACCATGACGTCACCAATGACCCTCCCCCCAAAGTCCCACCATGATGTCACCAATGACCCTCCCCCAAAATCCCACCATGACGTCACCAATGACCCCTCCCCCCAAATCCCACCATGATGTCACCAATGGCCCTCTCCCCAAATCCCACCATGATGTCACCAATGGCCCCTCCCCAAATCCCACCATGACGTCACCAATGACCCTCCCCCCAAATCCCACCATGACGTCACCAATGACCCCTCCCCCCAAATCCCACCATGACGTCACCAATGACCCTCCCCCCAA
>NW_026087878.1:0-27967 GCF_022539395.1 Myiozetetes cayanensis | reverse complement strand
CACCTGGGATCCCCAAACTGTACCTGGGAACCCCCAAACCCCACCTGGGACCCCCAAACCCCACCTGGGAACCCCCAACCCCATCTGGGACCCCCTCCAAACCCCACCTGGGACCCCCTAAACCCCACCTGGGACCCCCAAACTACACCTGGGATCCCTCAAACCCCACCTGGGACCCCCAAACCCCACCTGGGACCCCCAAACCCCACCTGGGACCCCAAACCCCACCTGGAACCCCCAAACCTCACCTGGGAGTCCCCAAACCCCACCTGGGCCCCCCCAAACCCCACCTGGGACCCCCAAACCCCACCTGGGACCCCCAAACCCCACCTGGAACCCCCAAACCCCACCTGGGACCCCCAAACCCCACCTGGGCCCCTTCAAACCCCATCTGAACCCCAAACCCCACCTGGGACCCCCCAAACCTCACCTGGGACCCCTCAAACCCCACCTGGGCCCCCAAACCCCACCTGGGACCCCCAAACCCCACCTGGGACTCCCCAAACCCACCTGGGGACCCCTCAAACCCCACCTGGGACCCCCAAACCCCACTCTGGGACCCCAAACCCACCTGGGATCCCCAAACCCCACCTGGGCCCACTCAAACCCCACCTGGGACCCCCCAAACCTCACCTGGGACCCCCAAACCCCACCTGGGACTCCTCAAACCCCACTTGGGACCCCCAAACCCCACCTGGGACTCCCAAACCTCACCTGGGCCCCTCAAACCCCACTCTGGGACCCCCAAACCCACCTAGGACTCCCAAACCCCACCTGGGGACCCTCCAAACCTCACCTGGGACCCCCAAACCCCACCTGGGACCCCCAAACCCCACCTGGGCCCCTCAAACCTCACCTGGGACCCCCAAACCCAACCTGGGACCCCCAAACCCCACCTGGGACCCTCCAAACCCCACCTGGGACCCCAAACCCCACCTGGGACCCCCAAACCCCACGTGTCCCCCCTCCCCGCAGGGCGGTGCCCGGTGCTGGAGCAGAAGGAATTTGGGGCCGCGCTCCGGGACGAGCCGTGTGGAAGGAAACGGCCCTGGCATGCTGGGCTCTGCAGGTGGGGCTGGGGTCCCTGGGGTCCCTGGGGTCCCTGGAGGCACTTGGGGGCACTGGGAGGGATTTGGGGGAAATGGGGCTGGGGGACTTGGGGGTCCCTGTAGGTCACTGTGGGGTCACTTAGAGGGGGTCCCTGCGCCATCTGGGGGTCTGGGGTCTCTCTGGGGCACTTGGGGGCACTAGGAGGGATTTGGGGGTGTTCAGGGGGATTTGAGGGGCACTGGGAGAGGATTTGGGGTGCA
Source organism: Myiozetetes cayanensis (assembly GCF_022539395.1). NCBI lineage: Eukaryota > Metazoa > Chordata > Aves > Passeriformes > Tyrannidae > Myiozetetes > Myiozetetes cayanensis. The sequence goes on along the minus strand of NW_026087878.1, from coordinate 26,657 downwards.
GGAGGGATTTGGGGGCACTGGAAGGGATTTGGGGTGTTCAGGGGATTTGGGGGCACTGGGAGGGATTTGGGGGTGCAGAGAGATTTGGGGGTGTTCAGGGGGATTTGGGGGCACTGGGAGAGGATTTGGGGGCAGGAGGGATTTGGGGTGTTCAGGGGGTTTGGGGGTGAAATGGGGGCTGGGGGACTTGGGGGTCCCTGCAGGTCACTGTGGGTCACTTAGAGGGAGGTCTGGGGTCCCTGGGGTCGCTTGGGAAGTCCCTGGGGTCATTTGGGGGTCTGGGGGCTCTTGGGGGTCTCTGGGAGGGGATTTGGGAGTGCAGGGGGATTTGGGGGCACTGGGAGGGATTTGGAGGTGTTCAGGGGGATTGGGGTGGGAAATGTGGGGCTAGGGGGACTTGAAGGTCACTGTGGGTCACTTAGAGAGAGGTCTGGGGGGTCCCTGGGGTCGTTTGGGGGTCTGGGGTCTCTGGGGCTCTTGGGGGTCTCTGGAAGGGGATTTGGTGGGTGCAGGGGGGATTTGGGGGCACTGGGAGGGGATTTGGGGGCACTGGGAGGGGTTTTGGGGGCACTGGGGCTTCCTCTGATCCTTGTGTGTCCCCCGGGGGTCCCTCAGTTCCCCTGCCCCCCCCCCTTTTGAGGCAAAAACAGGTAAATCTGGGGAAAAAATGGGGAAGTTTGGGCCACATTTTGGGGAAAATTGGGCAGAAATGGGCAAGTTTGGGGGGAAAATCTTGCAAAAAATGGGGAAATTTGGGGCAAAAATGGTGGGAAATTTTGGGGAAAATTGGGCAGAAATGGGCAAGTTTGGGGGGAAAATCTTGCAAAAAATGGGGAAATTTGGGGCAAAAGTTGTGGAAATTTTGGGGAAAATTGGGCAGAAATGGGCAAGTTTGGGGGGAAAATCTTGCAAAAAATGGGGAAATATGGGGCATAAATTGGGATTTTTTGTGGGAGATTTTGGGGAAAATTGGGCAGAAATGGGGGAAGTTTGGGGGAAAATCTTGCAAAATGGGGAAATTTGGGGCAAAAATGGGGAAGTTTGTGGGAGATTTTGGGGAAAACTGGGCAGAAACAGGGAAGTTCCTGGGGGTCTCTGGGGGTCCCTGTGTCACCGGCGGGTCCTCCCGGCCGCCAGGGGGCACTACAGCGAGTACCTGGTGGGGCTGGTGAACCGGCACGGGCTGGACCCGGCGCCGCTCTATGACCGGGCGGAGCTGCGCGCGGCCGCAGAGCGCCACCTGCCGGCCGGGAGGACCCGGCGCGGCCCCGCCGAGAGCGACGGCGCCTTCGAGCAGCGGCTGCGCCACCTGCTGGAGAGGGAGGCGCCCCTGCGGCCACGCCCCCCCGGCCAGGGACACGCCCCCTTATGCAAATGAAGGGCGCGGGCTGGGGGGTGTGCTGGGCCACGCCTGCTTTTATGCAAATAAAGGTGTGTGATTATTGGAGGTGGAGCCACGCCCCCTTTGTGCAAACAAACCCCATCTACGTCCACCTAATAAACCACGCCCCCTTTTATGCAAATAAAGGTGTGTCTGATTATTGGAGGTGGAGCCACGCCCCCTTTGTGCAAACCCCATCTACGTCCACCTAATAAACCACGCCCCCTTTATGCAAATAAAGGCACCTGTGTCTGGTTATTGGAGGTGGAGCCATGCCCCTTTATGCAAATAGGCACCTGCTTGTCAGAGGTGAAACCACACCCCCTTCTATTCAAATACACTCATTTGTTGGTTGCAGAGCCACGCCCTTTATGCAAATAGGCACCTGCTTGTTGGGGGTGAAGAAGCCACACCCCCTTTTATTCAAATCCACGCATCTGTTGGATTTGGTGGAACCACGCCCCCTTTTATGCAAATAAAGGTGTGTCTGCTTATTGGAGGTGGAGCCACACCCCCTTTTATTCAAACCCATGCAGTTGGTGGTTGCAGAGCCACGCCCCCTTTTATTTAAATGAAGGTATTCTGTGTCTGCTTATTAGAGGTGGAACCACGCCCCCTTTGTGCAAACACCCTCCATCTACGTCCACCTGAGAAGCCACACCCCCTTTTATGCAAATAGGCATCTGCTTGTCGATTGTGAAGCCACACCCCCTTTTATTTAAATACACTCATTTGTTGGTTGCAGAACCACGCCCCTTTTATGCAAATAAAGGCATCTGTGCCTGCTTATTGGAGGTGGAGCCACACCCCCTTTGTGCAAACTCCGCCTATGTCCACCTGAGAAGCCACGCCCCCTTTTATGCAAATAGGTAACAGCTTGTTTGAGGTGAAGCCACGCCCCCTTTTATGCAAATATACATGTGTTTGTCAGAGGTGAAGCCACACCCACTTCATTCAAATACACTCATTTGTTGGTTGCAGAGCCACGCCCCCTTTTATGCAAATAGAACCCACATAAATCCACCTGTTTGATGAGCCACGCCCCCTTTTATGCAAATGAAGGCCACATATGGGCACCTCCCACTGTAGGGTGGGAAGAGCCAAAAAAACCTGGGACACTCTGGCACCTCCTGGGATCGGGGGGACACCTCAGGGACCAAGGAACCCTGGGATAATGCCTGATCCTGGAATTCAGGGACACTGTGACACCTCAGGGACCAAGGAATCCTGGGATAATGCCTGATCCTGGAATTCAGGGACACTGTGACACCTCAGGGACCAAGGAATCCTGGGATAATGCCTGATCCTGGAATTCAGGGACACTGTGACACTCCATGGACACAGAAACCAAGGAATCCTGGGATAATGCCTGATCCTGGAATTCAGGGACACTGTGACACCTCAGGGACACAGAAACCAAGGAATCCTGGGATCCTGCCTGATCCTGGAATTCAGGGACACTGTGACACCTCAGGGACCAAGGAATCCTGGGATAATGCCTGATCCTGGAATTAAAGGACACTGTGGATTTTAGAGGGTTTGGGATTTTCTCAGAGCAGCAAATCCAGGCCTTCTGTTGTTGCTTAAGACAATTAATAGAGTTTAATAACGTTTAAATTTAACAAAACTGAATAAAACTTAAATTTCAGGTCACGTGACTCACGTGCAATGCCATTGCTTACAGCTTAATACAGCTGACATTTAAACAAATACAACTTAATCGAGTAAATATTATTGTACAGTTTAATACAATTGAAATTTAAATAAATACAGCTTAATGCAAGTAAATATTACTATACAACAACATATTATTATCCAACTTTTCAATTAAACACAATTTAAATTCAAATTCATACAACTTATAAATATAACATACATGCAACAAATAAGTATAATTTAATGCAATTTAGGAAATACAATTTAATACAATTAATTTAAAATTTAAGTTAATGAAACTTAAAGTTATTCCAAGTCAATACTATTTAATGCCTTTTAAACTTAATGAGCACAAAGTTAGTACAAGTATATACAATTTAATGGAATTTAGATTTAAATTCATACCACAAGTTAATAGAAATCAATACAATTTAATGCCATTTAAATTTCAATTCATACAACTTAAAGTTAGTGCAAGTAAATACTATTTAATGCCATTTAAATTTAAGCTAATCCAACTAGAATTTATACATAAATACAGTTTAATACAAGTTAAATATAAACGAATACAACTTCAAACGAGTACAAACACAACTGAATGCAATTAGGTTTAAATGAATATGAGAAATGCAAGTAAATATTATTTAATACCATTTAAATTTAAAGTGATACCCCTACAACTTAGACTATTAAATATCACTTAATACGACTTAAACAGAAACGAATGCGACAAAGTTGTATTTTAAAGCTGTAATTTAAAATGAGATTAATTTAAAATGAGCTTATCTATGAAATAGAAACCCACAGCTACAAAATTAACAAACTAACATTAATAAAAATTAACAAAACCCGCACAAAATTAACTATTTACAAGGTCCATGCATCTCCTTTTTGACTCTGTGGCCAAGCTCCGTGGGTCGGGAATGAACATGTTTGTGTTTTCCAGCCTCAGGTATTCCTGTCCCGTTGGAGTCGACTTTTCCAGGGTCAAGCTTTCCATTCCAGGTGTTTGCACCCTTTGGCTCCTCAAGAAATCCTCCTCTCCTTCCCTCAGGTCCTCCTCTATCAGTGCCAGCTGCAATGAAAAACAGGTGGCATCACAAACAAGTCCGTGTCCCCCCCCATTAAAATTTTAAAAACCTTTTCAATTATTTAAAAATTTTTATTTATTTATCATTATTTATTCCGAAAAAAATTCAATTTATTTAGAAATTAATTGCCATTAGAAACAAAACACAGGGAGGCAGCTGCCTGTAGGAGTGGTACCCCACTTTGTAATTATTTTTTTATCTTTATTTCTGTTTGAATTCAATTATTTCGCTGCTGTGGATTAGACACTTCCATTGAAATCTGTACATGGACACAGGAATTTCTCACAGCTCTGTGAATGGAATTGAAAAACAGCCAACTCTGACAAGGAAGGGATGAGGAAATTATTGCCTGGCAAGTTTTTTTCTTGATAAGAAAAGAGAACTGAAGCTCCTGCCATTTAAATGCCAAAAATCACCACGTGGAGAAAAACGAGAGTTCCATGTGGCAAGATGATTTTTTTTTTTTTTTTTTTTCTATAAAGTAAATCAAAAAATGAAGCTCCAAATCAACATCTTTTCCTTTGAATAAAAGAACCAAAATTCGAGGGCCGGTGGAAGATGAGAACACCTGGCCAAAGAATGCTGACACACCAAGGACATAAAGCCAAAACACAGGGAAATAAAGAACATTAAAATGCTAAAAAAAACATTAAAATGCTAAAAAAAACCATTAAAATGCGAACACAAAATGCTAAATAGACATAAAGAAGGGTTCCTTAGGAGAATTAAGGGGTGAAAGAGGGGCCATGAGTCCAAGATCTTGCAGAATTCACCTCCAGGAAGTCAACCAAACACAGAAAGGTGAAGAGTTCACCGAGGAAGACTCAAAAATACACCCCCTTTTGAGGCTGAAGATGCTGAAACGACCACCAGGACAACACCCCATAAAAAGGGCTCCACCCCCAGACCCCTCCTGTTGTGAATATTATGATTAAATATTGCAATAATGCGAATATTCACGTAAAGGTGTTGAAATCTCTCCCCAAAAACTGTATAAATAACGTGACTTTACACGGATAACTTCGGGCCCCTCGATGCTGCTTAAAAATAAACACCTTTTAGCTGCTTTTAAAGACCCCCAAAACTGTCCCTGAGCAGTTTTCATCGAGCCTTTTTGGGGCATCAGTCAAGCCTGTTGACAGCAGGCAGAGTTTCTGTGGGAATCACCTTCCCTCAACACGAGATCCAGGCCCTGGGTGATGGTGGGATCTAAAGAATCAACCTGCCAATTGCATTTGAAGGTGAAATAATTAACAAAAAACCCACAAAAAAGTCCTCATCTGCAGACAGGAACTCAGTGGGGAGTGGTTTCTTCACTCACAACGCAGCAGAGCTGACTGGGGATTAATCCCAGCGTGGCTTCCTCTTGTATTTATACATTTATTTTCAGGAGATCAGCTGTTCATAATGCCACAAAAAAGAGTTTTCTGCTGTGGGGGTGAACTTGCCCTGGGGCTGTTGCTCTTTTTGTCCCCTTTTGTCCCTTTTTCCCCTTTCCCTTCAGGTGGTGTTTGGATTCCCTACGCCGTGTACATAGCAATTTAATTGTATATAACTATAATATACATAAAATATATATATTTTTATATAACTAGCTTGATTTCGAGTTCTTCAATTTTTTTATAGTGTGTTTTTTTTGTTTTATTTCCTAAGAGAAGAAAGGAGGGGGGAAGGGGTTGTTACTGAGAGTTGGAGCATTTGAGAGGGAGCCAGGTCCGAACCATCACAGCTGATCCAAGAGATCCACTGCCATGTGGGGAGTTTGGGAATCTCTGAAGATCCTCCCGGGCTGGCTCTGCTGTGATTGCTCAGCACAGAAATGTGCAGAGAGAACTGGAGGAATCCCTAGTGCCAGCCCCGTTTTGAAGAAGCTGAAATTAAAAAAAACCTTAGGAAAACAGATGGGCTGGCCAAAAAAGCAGGTGGGAAAGGCTCAAAAAGTGCTGATTCCACGGTGCCTGTTTTGGAAAGGCTTGGTCACGTTAACAGCAGCCACTGAGACTCCAGGGCTCTTCTGGAACTGCCCAAATTAAATGTCAGCTTTAACTTTCTCCTGTGGTTAAAAGTGCCCCTCGTATTCTGGGGAGGCTTTGGGTGAGCACAAAGTGTCGTGAGGACGAGGAAAGCGGGTCCTGGGTGACGGGGAAGGGGGTGGAGTGACAGCAGAGGGGATTTACAGGATTTCCAGCAGCTCCTTTAGGGCCATCCAGCGGTGTCTGCACTGCTGGGGGTGTCACCAGGAGCCCCCACCTCGATGATGCTCCCACCTGGAACTGTGGCTTGGCTGTTTATTTTTCCAAAACAAGGCCTGCTATGGCATATTGGGGTGGAAACAACAGTTGCTGATGCAGCTGGTCAGGAGTGACGGCGTTTGCAGAGCAGCGATGGCAAATCCCAGACACGTCCCCGTGGCCTGAGCGTGGACAGAGCTGGGGGAGCGTGGTCTGGTTTCATAAAACACCTCCTTATTGTTTTTTTTTCCTGCTTTTTGAAGAGACAAAGGGCTCAGGGGGGATGTTTCCTTTCCTTCCCAATCAGTTTTGCTGCAGGGTTTTTTTTTTTTTACCTTCTGTATTTTATTCCAGATGCGATCTCCGGTTTTCCCAGCCAGCATGTCCATGGCATCCGCCGTCAGCGACCGCAGCTGTGGCACCGACAGAAATGATCAGTGTGGAATTCACACAGAAATAACTCGCCTGAACACGCAGGTTAAAGGCTAATTAAAAAATAATTTGCGTTTTGGTGATTTTCTGACTTGTCTTCCGTGGGCAACCCGTCTTTGTTCAGCCCTGTTTTATCGTGGGTCTAAAATGCCGCAGTTTTGCCTCACCCCAGTCCCTTCCCAGGTTAGTCCAAGCACTGTCTCATCCTGCACACTTCCCAAACCCTGGGAAATGGTCTGGTTACTCTTAACTGGGTTGGATCCATCACTCTTTGGGAACAAACTGGTGGAAAATGGTATTTGATACTGGTGGGATTGCTGCACACCAGGAGGTCTCTTCCAAAAAAACGTTTGGTTGGTTGAAGAGAACCCAAACGATGCTTTTTGGAGTCTCTTCCCCCCCCAGTTTGTTACTCATTAAAAGTAATTAAGATCCATTGCTAAGAGATCTCCAAGGGCTCACTTTAACAATTTGCAGGATAACAATTTTTATCAACACAAATTGTGACAGATTGTGACAAATTGGGGCAGGTTTGAAGGTTGCTGGTGACAGTGTGCTCCAAAAATATGCTTTAAAGCCACCTACTGACACATTTATTGAGCAATCATAAGTTCTAACATGGAGCAGTCGAATCAATACGCTGTGGGGGAGCACAAGCAAAAAGCTCCGGTGGTAAAAGCAGCATTTAATGCGCACAGAGATTATTTCCTACCCAAGGTGACCCTCTCAGGGGGGTAAAAAGATGGGCTCAGCCTGCTGACTGCTCCCAGCAGCTTTGGTGGAAGCCTTTTCCCCCTTTCCCCCCCTGTTCCCAACTTGCTTTTATGCTGTTTTTATTCTGTTTGGGTGTAGTTTGAGCGCCTCTGTCATCAATACCTTTTATTTCTGATAGGTGTATTTAATGGGAGGGGGGTTGTGGTGGTTTTTTGGCCCCTGAGGAGGGGGTTCCACGTGTTTGTGGCTTCAGCACCAGAACATCTTGCTTGTCCTCTTGTCAGAGAGGCGCTCTGGGTTTTCAGTGTTCTCCCAGTCTGCAGGGATTGGCCTGGAGAGGGGCCAGGTGGTCTCCTCTCCATTCCACTCTCTGTTCTGTTCCCCTGAGCAGATATTTATTATTTTACTGTGGAGCATGTCGACCTCAGCCCATCCAGGGAGCTGCAGCTGCTTTTAAAAATCCTGAATCCCCTCTAGGTTTAACTCCATCCATCATCCCACACTGAGCAAGGAAGAGATTTCCCCCCCCTCCTCTTTTTTACCCAACCCCACTTTAATATCATAATTTTTGGCCTTTTTTGCTCCCACCATTGGCCCCTTCTGGAGCTGGGTTTGCTCAGCCAAGGGCCCAGTCCACGTTTTTCTCAACAGCCTTCGATTCTTCACCAATTTATGGCACCTTTGCAGCGAGTCTGACAAGTTATCAGATTTATTCCAAGACCAGGAGTGTGTGGTGGATGGACCCAGCACAGAGAATTAATTCTTTCCTCTTTTCCCCCCTCTCCTCCTCAGCTCTAACTGGGCTGCAGGTGCCTTTTGAGGTCAGAAAAGTCAAGGGGGCACAATCTGAATGATTACAATCACTGCCCCAGACTGATATGGGGAGGTTTGGGTAAGGGGGGAAAGAAAGGGTTTTAAACAGATGCTGACAAGTGAGTCCTTGAGTTTCTGCTAAAGCTACCCCTGCAGGCGATCAGCACCTCCTCTGACAACGCACTGAAAGGGAGGATTAAAAAATTCCTTCAGGTCCCTCCAGGGGACAAATTCCCTCCGGCCCTTTCCCTCCCCCGGCTCCCAGCCCTGCAAAGGGAATGCTGGAAATCCAAACCTACCAGTCTGTCGTCCTCCTGAGAGACTCTCTGCAGGTAGGGGACGGTGGCCAGCTCGGCCAGGGCTTGGGCCATCACCTGGGACTGTTCGTGCCCTCGGTGCGAGCGGCCGAGCAGAGCGGCGCGCTGGAAGCGCTCGATGGCGCGGGCACAGGGGCTGCGCCTGTCCTGATGGTCAGGGGAAATAAAGGGGTTAGGGGAGAAATTCAGGGGAAAATCCCTCATCCTTGGAGTCCTGTGCCCCAGGGGCTTCTCGTTGTCCTGTTGGCCAGGGGGAAATAAAGGGGTTAGAGGAGAAACTCAGGGAAAAATCCCTCATCCTTGGAGCCCTCCCGTGCCCTGGGGGCTTCTCGTTGTCCTGTTGGCCCGGGAAGAACCAAGAGGTTAGAGGAGAAACTCAGGGAATAACCTCCCCCTGATCCTTGGAGCCCTCCCGTGCCCTGGGGGGTTTCTCATTGTCCTGTTGGATCGGGGGAAATAAAGGGGTAAGAGGAGAAACTCAGGGAAAAATCCCTCATCCTTGGAGCCCTGTGCCCCAGGGGCTTCTCATTGTCCTGTTGGCCCGGGAGAAGTAAAGAATGGTTAGAGGAGAAACTCAGGGAAAAAATCTGTGATCCTTGGAGCCCTCCCGTGCCCCGGGGGCTTCTCGTTATCCTGTTGGTCAGGGGGAAATAAAGAGTTTAGAGGAGAAACTCAGGGAAAAATCCCTTATCCCTGGAGCCCTCCCGTGCTCCCCGGGGATTTCTTGTTGTCCTGTTGGCCCGGGAGAAGTAAAGAATGATTAGAGGAGAAACTCAGGGAAAAAAAATCCCTGATCCTTGGAGTCTTGTGACCCGGGGGCTTCTCGTTGTCCTGTTGGCCCGGGAAGAACCAAGAGGTTAGAGGAGAAACTCAGGGAACAACCTCCCCCTGATCCTTGGAGCCCTCCCGTGCCCTGGGGGGTTTCTCATTGTCCTGTTGGCCCGGGGGAAATAAAGGGGTTAGGGAAGAAACTCAGGGAAAAATCCCTCATCCTTGGAGCCCTGTGCCCCAGGGGCTTCTCGTTGTCCTGTTGGTCAGGGGGAAATAAAGGGGTTAGAGGAGAAACTCAGGGAAAAATCCCTCATCCTTGGAGCCCTCCCGTGCCCTGGGGGCTTCTCGTTGTCCTGTTGGTCAGGGGGAAATAAAGGAGTTAGGGGAGAAACTCAGGGAAAAAAAAATCCCTGATCCCTGGAGCCCTCCCGTGCCCCAGGGGCTTCTCGTTGTCCTGTTGGCCCGGGAAGAACCAAGAGGTTAGAGGAGAAACTCAGGGAACAACCTCCCCCTGATCCTTGGAGCCCTCCCGTGCCCTGAGGGCTTCTCTATGTCCTGTTGGCCCGGGAAAAACAAAGAGGTTAGAGGAGAAACTCAGGGAAAAAAATCCCTGATCCTTGGAGCCCTCCTATGCCCTGGGGGTTTCTCATTGACCTGTGGGCCCGGGAAAATTAAAGAGGTTAGAGGAGAAACTCAGGGAAAAATCCCTGATCCTTGGAACCCTCCCATGCCCCGGGAGCTTCTCATTGACCTGTGGTCCTGGGGAAAAAATAAAGAGGTTAGAGGAGAGGCTCAGGGAAAAATCCCTGATCCTTGGAGCCCTCCCGTGCTCCCCGGGGGTTTCTCATTGTCCTGTTGGCCCGGGAAGAACCAAGAGGTTAGAGGAGAAACTCAGGGAACAACCTCCCCCTGATCCCTGGAGCCCTCCCGTGCCCTGGGGGGCTTCTCGTTGTCCTGTTGGTCAGGGGGAAATAAAGGGGTTAGAGGAGAAACTCAGGGAAAAAATCCCTGATCCCTGGAGCCCTCCCATGCTCCGAGGGCTTCTCGTTGTCCTGTTGGGCCGGGAGAAATAAAGAGTTTAGAGGAGAAACTCAGGGAAAAATCCCTCATCCTTGGAGCCCTCCCGTGCCCCAGGGGCTTCTCGTTTGTCCCAGAAAAGTCAAGAAGTTAGAGGAGAAGCTCAGGGAACAACCTCCCCCTGATCCTTGGAGTCCTGTGCTCCAGGGCTTCCCACTGTCCTGTTGGCCCGGGAGAAGTAAAGAATGGTTAGAGGAGAAACTCAGGGAAAAAATCTGTGATCCTTGGAGCCCTCCCGTGCTCCCCGGGAGGCTTCCTGTTGTCCTGTTGGATCGGGGGAAATAAAGAGTTTAGAGGAGAAACTCAGGGAAAAATCCCTGATCCTTGGAGCCCTCCATGCCCCAGGGCTTCGTTGTCCTGTTGGTCCGGGGAAATAAAGGGGTTAAAGGAGAAACTCAGGAAAAATCCTGATCCTTGGAGCCCTCCCATTGCCCCAGGGATTTCTTGTTGTCCTGTTGGCCCGGGAAGAACCAAGAGGTTAGAGGAGAAACTCAGGGAACAACCTCCCCCTGATCCTTGGAGCCCTCCCGTGCCCTGGGGGGCTTCTCATTGTCCTGTTGGGCAGGGAAATAAAGTTGGGAGAAACCGGGGAAAATCCCTCATCCTTGGAGCCCTGTGCCCCAGGGGCTTCTCATTGTCCTGTTGGTCCGGGGGAAATAAAGGGGTTAAGGGAGAAACTCAGGGAAAAATCCCTGATCCTTGGAGCCCTCCTGTGCTCCCCGGGGGCTTCTCTTTGTCCTGTTGGCCCGGGAGAAATAAAGAATGATTACAGGAGAAACTCAGGGAAAAAAAAATCCTTGGAGCCCTCCTGTGCCCCGGGGGGCTTCTCGTTGTCCTGTTGGATTGGGGGAAATAAAGAATGGTTAGAGGAGAAACTCAGGGAAAAATCCCTGATCCCTGGAGCCCTCCCATGCTCCGAGGGCTTCTCGTTGTCCTGTTGGATAGGGGGAAATAAAAGGGTTAGAGGAGAAACTCAGGGAACAAAAACCCCCTGATCCTTGGAGTCTTGTGACCCGGGGGCTTCTCGCTGTCCTGTTGGCCCGGGAGAAATAAAGACTTTAGAGGAGAAACTCAGGGAAAAATCCCTGATCCCTGGAGCCCTCCCATGCTCCGAGGGCTTCTCGTTGTCCTGTTGGTCCGGGGGAAAATAAAGAGTTTAGAGGAGAAACTCAGGGAAAAATCCCTGATCCTTGGAGCCCTCCCGTGCCCCCCGGGGGGCTTCTCATTGTCCTGTTGGCCCGGGGGAAATAAAGGGGTTAGAGGAGAAACTCAGGGAAAAATCCCTGATCCTCGGAGCCCTCCCGTGCCCTGGGGGTTTCTCGTTGTCCTGTTGGATAGGGGGAAAGAAGTTAGAGGAGAAACTCAGGGAAAAAAATCCCTGATCCTTGGAGTCTTGTGCCCCAGGGGCTTCTCACTGTCCTGTTTGTCCCAGGAAAAGCCAAGAGGTTAGAGGAGAAACTCAGGGGAAAATCCCTGATCCCTGGAGCCCTCCCATGCCCCGGGGGCTTCTTGTTGTCCTGTTGGTCTGGGAAAAATCAAGAGTTTAGAGGAGAAACTCAGAGCTCCTTCTGTAAAGTGCCTGAACCCACGGGAACTCCGTTCCTGTGGAAATTCGTGGAGCATTTCTGGACCACCTGCAGCAGGAATTACACCCCAAAACCACACGTCCTTCCTTACACCCAGAGCTTTGTGTCGCCCCACACCCCAAAGAGAACGTAACTCTCACCTTTATTTTGGTGCTTCCAATAAAATCGAGGACTGCCATGACCTTTTTCCCACCGTTCTCCCAAAATGTTTCTGTTCCCTCCTCCGTGCCGGGGCCAAAAGGCGTTTTCTGGTCTAGGAGGTGAAACCACAGAGCCAGAGAGGTTGTTTTTGTTCATCTCCCTTTTTTTCTCAGAGGATCTGGAGGGATGTTGGTTCAAACTGGGAGGGGAGAGCTCCCTGAGCAGTCAGGGCTGCCAGCACAGAGACACCCCCCACTCTCCTCATTTATTGAGGATTTATCATTTATCAAGGATTTATCATTTATCAAGGATTATTGGGGTCACCCCTGAGCCACCTCAGTTCCTGAGCCAGTTGGCCCACCTGGACAGATCGGCAGCTTTCGAGTTACAGATTTTTCCACGTTTTTTCCAAGCTCTTTGTCTCTGAAGCCCAGGGTTAGTAAGTACTGTTGGTCAGGCAGAGATTCAGCTCCCTCTGGCAACAGGTGAATTCCATAAGGATCTGTGACAGGGAAAGGAAAATGATTTCCACTCTCACATTTCTTTTCGGTTGCAAGAGAAGTTTTGTTGTTTTTTTGTTTTGTTTTGTTTTTGAGATAAATAAGGAAGTCTGAGAAAGAGAAATGTTCTCCAGAAAGCTTCACAGAACCAAGTGACCAAACCAACCCACCCAGCTCTCACTGGGCTTCGAAATTTAGGACTTTACAGCCTTTTGCACCAACAGTTTTGCTGATGCCTGAGATAGAACAGGAGCTCAAGCACCTCAAACTCGTTTGAGCTCAGCCCCACACACAGAGGGCTTAAAAACATGAAACCTGCTGCTACCTGTAAATACGTGCTGCACGTAATCAGGGTGCTTCTCAGCAAAGGTTTCAGTGGCCTCCCTTATTTTGTCAGCCTCGTCCTCGTTCTCAAAAGGTGTGTACAGGACAGAAAAAGACGCTTCTTCACTGAGGGCTTCTTGAATCAGAGCCTAAAGAAAAAAGAGGGCGAAGGAATGAGATGTTTGATGTTGGGTGATGGCTAGTTAAAAAAAAAACAAACAAGGAAAACAATCAGGTGGGCTGGGTAGGGACTCCACAAACCCCTGCCTTCAACGAGGAGACAATTGCTGGATTAATTGCCTTTTAGATGAAAAGAAAAAGTGATTCCGTGCTCTCCGTATCAGGAAGGGTTTAGAAAAAACAGCTCAGGCAACAGCACCCAAAATTAAATTTTACAGCAGCCCATGAAACTAAACCATGATCCAAGGGTTAACAGCCTTGAATTTATCCCTTAAAATCAGTCCAAACAAATCTCCTCCATTTGAAATCCGGGAGGAATGTGATGAAGTCCTGCTGGCTGATGTGCCCGAGAGCCCCCTTTGCAGGTGGTCTTTTGGAGCAGGAATCCCTCCCCCTGCTGATCCCACTGCTGGGACAGACACCCAATTTCTCCAGTTTTTACCTGCCAGTAGAGCTGGATGAGGTCACTGGTGCCCAGCCTGGTGCCCCCTGCCAGGACGTACAGGCAGTCAGCGATCATGGCGCTTCTGAGAGGAATAAGCAGCAGAAATGAGGCAGGGAAGGGGTTGTCTGTGGCCAGATTGAGAGGAGATCAGATTAAAAATGAGTGCAACGTGAGGGTTTGGGGCCAAAAAATCACACAGAGCTCTCAGTTCCTTGCCCAGCTTCAGAGCATCAGGTTAATTTTAGCTCGGTGAACTCTCCACCACCAAACGGCCCCGTCGTGTCCTTTGGGATTATTCACATTCACACCAGCTGGGAGGGCTGGAGCTCTGCTGGAGATCACAGGCACACACACAGAGCCAATCTCCCGAGGGCTGGGAAGGAGAGAAACCCCTGCAAGGGGAGTTTTTACCTGGCGGCTTCCGAGTATCTCCGCAGGCATCGGAAGCAGGCGGCTTGGCGCAGGTGATTGCGGAAATAGGAGGGGTTCTGGATGATGCTCCTTGGGGAGAGAGAGAAGAAGAAGAAGGATGGACAAGGGTTAGGGTGTTGCTCCTCACATCAGCAGAGCTCGTGGGAATCAAGCTGTGGTTGAGGCAAATGCCACGTGCACTTCATTCTCTACAACTCTGCGTCTCAAATATCAATTGGCTCTTTCTCTCTGCCTCCCTCCCCTCCTCTCTCCAGATGGACAAGCATCAGCAAAATTTTCACTGTTGTTTTATCATAAATGCAATTTCATTAGAGTTTTGTGTATTCTAGGAAAAAAAAGCTCCAGGGATAATACTCCCTCTGCCTTTGGTGTGTGGGTAAGGGAAGCCAAAACTGCTGCGAGCACAAGTTCTCGTTAACCCTCAGCTCCCCAGACAGGTGCCTGACCCATCTCCCTGGAAACACTGTGCATGTGGAAGGTATCATAACGTTAATGAGAGATTTTGAAACACCTCCTTGCACAAGGGGTGGGTTCTGTGTTGGGTGAACCTTTGGCAGGTGTGTTTAGACCCTCAGTTCAACAGATGTAACAGATTTCAGGCTTTAAAGGTAATATAATAAATACTGGCATGGTAGAACTGGCAGCAGCTCAGCAGTGAGATTGGCAGATTGGGCAGCTTCTGGTGGGAGGATTCACTGCTCCCACTTCAGAACAGTCCACCTGGCAGAAATGCGGGTTTTGTTCCTGCTGGCTGAGCCCTGGAGGTGCCCCTGACATTCTCTGACCACTCCTGGGCACTCAGCCCCAAAATTGGTGCCTGGGACTGTTCTGAAGGATTCACCCCCTCCCTGTGTCTGGGCTCAGGGGGGCTGCACACAGGAGCTCCTTCCCTTCTGCACCATCAAAGCAGTGGATGTTTACAGGGCTGTTACAACTGGAATCTTCAGTCTGGAGAAATCAGTCCAATCCAAACACCAGTGCAACACTCCAGGTGTGTTTCACTGGTTCCTCTTTTCTCGTTAGAAAATGGTTCTCCCTGCACAGCTCCTATCCCTGGCTTTGTTCAGTCCTGGATTTCAGTCTTAGCAGTGAATTGACTCGAGATTTTGTTTTTCCTTACCTGTGTGAATGACTCAGAGCAATGCCAGGCTGCCCCAGTTTTAAGTAACAGGTGACGAGTTTTGCCTCAATAAAACCGGCAACCCTGGAAATGTCCTCTGGAGAGGACTCCAAGGGGTCCTCCACGGCAAAGCCTCTGCTGCAAAGCTGAAACACGAAACAAAACCATTATTTACAGATGTTATAACACACCATTTGTTAGGTGGAAGTGCTTGTTGTGACTGATCAGTGGAGAAAACTGAAGCACAATGGCCTTAATTAAAGTTAGCATTGAAAAAAAAAATCAGTACAAAGCCCAGAATTGTCCTTCAGGGATGTTCTGGATTTTGCTTCTGAGGAGAGCTGGATTAGGAGACCACTGAGAAGCCCCAGCCCTGCAGTTCTGGGATGTTCCAATCACTCTGTCCACAATCCCAGGAAAGAATTCCTTCATCTCTTGTTACTCTTTCCCCAGTATTTCTATTTGCCAGCCTTTCCATTTCCTCTTAGGATGAGGCAAGTCCTCCTTTCTTCTCGGTGGTTCTGTCCCCTCCACAGCTCATTTCTGAATACAGGGAGCAAAAAAAAAGCACCTAAAAAAGGATGACACTTGCTAATTTTACTCACTCACTGCTATAAAAGTTCTTGCAAAGCTGGCAGCAGCAGGAGGGAGAAGTTTGAAGGGGGGAGCTGCTCCTCCCCTCTCTCTTACTCTCTTTCTCTCTCCCTTCAGCAGGGAAAAGACTGAAAAATAAATTCCTGCCACCTGTGGAAGATTATTGGGGTGAGGAGACCCCCGTGCAGCTCGTAGAGGAGCTTACACTGAAGTAAGAGGGTGCAAGAGGAAGCTGAGACTTCATGAGAAGGCCTGAAACAAAACAGAGTCCTGCTGGAGGCTTCTAGGCCATGGAGAGACTTCTGCTGGAGCAGAACGACTCAGGTGAGATGTTGGGATCCCAGTGAGGGATCCATGCTGGAGTTGGAGATTTGTGACCCTGAGCTGGGATCCCAGTGAGGGATCCATGCTGGAGTTGGGATTTGTGACCCTGAGCTGGGATCCCAGTGAGGGATCCATGCTGGTGCAGCTGGATTTGTGACCCTGAGCTGGGATCTGAGTGAGGGATCCACGCTGGAGCTGGGATTTGTGACCCTGAGCTGGGATCCCAGTGAGGGATCCATGCTGGAGCTGGGATTTGTGACCCTGAGCTGGGATCTGAGTGAGGGATCCATGCTGGAACTGGGGATTTGTGACCCTGAACTGGGATCCCAGTGAGGAATCCACGCTGGTGCTGGGATTTGTGACCCTGAACTGGGATCCCAGTGAGGAATCCACGCTGGTGCAGGTAAATTTGTGACCCTGAGCTGGGATCTGAGTGAGGGATCCATGCTGGAGCTGGGATTTGTGACCCTGAGCTGGGATCTGAGTGAGGGATCCATGCTGGTGCAGCTGAATTTGTGACCCTGAGCTGGGATCCCAGTGAGGGATCCATGCTGGAGCTGGGATTTGTGACCCTGAGCTGGGATCCCAGTGAGGGATCCATGCTGGAGCTGGGATTTGTGACCCTGAGCTGGGATCCCAGTGAGGGATCCATGCTGGTGCAGCTGAATTTGTGACCCTGAGGGACAGCAGAGAATGGAGGACCTTGTTGTCCAAGGGATGAACCCACATCATAGAAGTCTATCAAGGACTGTTCTCCCACGGAAGGGACCCCACAGGAAAAACCAGGGGTGGACTCAAAAACCATTATCCCCTGTGACCCTGAGGTGAAGATCCATGGTTATGGTAGCCAAGTGTCCCTTTGCAGTCCATGGAAGACCCTACAGGTCCTGGGTAACCCCCCAGGTCTTAGCCCAGGAGGGGGGTAGACCCCTCTCATAGAAGAGAGAGAGAAAGAGAAAGAATTTCAGCTGCAACAAATCAGAGTCGTCATCCTAGAAGGACTTTGGAGTGCTGCAAAGTTATTTTAAAAGAGCTCTGGAAAGAAAAGAAAAGAAAAGAAAAGAAAAGAAAAGAAAAGAAAAGAAAAGAAAAGAAAAGAAAAGAAAAGAAAAGAAAAGAAAAGAAAAGAAAAGAAAAGAAAAGAAAAGAAAAGAAAGAAAGAAGAAAGAAAGAAAGAAAGAAAGGAAGAAGAAAGAAAGAAAGAAGAAAGAAAAGAAAGAAAGAAAGAAAGAAAGAGAAAGGAAAGAAAGAAAGAGAAAGAAAAGAAAGAAAGAAAGAAAGAAAGAAAGAAAGAAAGAAATGAAAGAAAGAAAGAAAAGAAAGAAAAAAAAGAAAGAAAGAGAAAGAAAGAAAGAAAGAAAGAAAGAAAGAAAGAAAGAAAGAAAGAAAGAAAGAAAGAAAGAAAAAGAAAGAGAAGGAAGGAAAGGAAAGAAAGAAAGAAAGAGAAAGAAAGAAAGAGAAAGAAAGAAAAGAAAGAAAAAAAGAAAGAAAGAAAGAAAGAAAGAGAGAAAGAGAGAAAGAAAGAAAGAAAGAAAGAAAGAAAGAAAGAAAGAAAGAAAGGAAGGAAGGAAAGGAAAGAAAGAAAGAAAGAAAAAAAGAAAGAAAGGAAGGAAGAAAGAAAAAGAAAGAAAGAAAGAAAAGAAAAGAAAGAAAGAGGCTGCTTCTCCTGCTGAAGTGATTCACGGTGGGGAGAGGCATCTTTGTAAATACATAACACTTATACCTAATTAGAATTGCTGTAGATGTAGCTCTTTAGTTTTTTTATCTTGCTAGTAATAAATCCTAATATCATTCTCCCCAATCAGGTCTCCTTTTGTCTGCATAAACCTTCTCTCAACTTTATAGCAATTGGGCGGGGGGGAGGTAAGAAAAATTGACCCAGAGCAAACCCGCGTTGTTTTTGGTGGAGAACGCGGGGCAAAGACTGCCCGGGAGAGGCAGCGGCCGGATCAAAAAACCACGACACCTCCCTCCCCTCCCCGGTACCTGCAGGGCCGTGGAGAATTTGGCGGCCGCCGCCTCGTACTCGTCCCGCCCGCAGCGGGCGAGCCCCTCCCGCAGGGGCAGCCGAAGCCGGGGGTCAACGCGGCTCCAAAAGCCGCCCTCGGGGGGTCTGGCAGGAGGTTCAGGGGCTGCCGGTGCCTCTCCGGGCATCACCGAGTGGCCAAAGTCGAGCTCCTCGTCGGCGCGGAGCAGCTCGGTCTCGATCTCGCCGAGGTTGTGCGCGGGGATGGGAAGGGGAGGGCTCGGGGATGTCCCCGCTCCGCTCTCCGGTGGCGTTCCTGCCTCTGTCCCGGCCAGGTTTTCATGGCTTTCTGCTTTCTTTTCACGCTTTCCTCCGTCTGGGCCGTTCCTCCGCTGTTCCTCGCGTTCCTCTGTCTCCTGCGAGAGAAGGGGCGGGAGGTTGAGGTGACAATTGTGGAATTTAAAGTGATTTTACAGAATCACGGAAGGGGTTGGGTTGGAAGGGACCTCGAAGATCGTCTCGTTTCAACCCCCTGCCATTTTTCCACCATTCCAGGCTGTTCCAAGCCCTGTCTAACTGGCCTTGAGCATTTCCAGGGATGGGGCAGATGCAGGTTCCTTGCCCAACCTGTGCCAGGGCCTCACGACCCTCACAAGGACGGATTTCTTCCGAATATCCCATTAAATCTCTGTCAGCTGAAAGCCATTCCCCCTCGTCCTTGTCACTGCTTGTCCCAGGAGAGCTCTGGTTTGTTTCAAAAAGTGATTTCTGAAAACCTTTTACCTTAAAAAAATCCCTTACCAGGGGATTTTAGCACCAAACAACGCGACATTAGGGGCAATATGTCAAAATTAGTTGCCTTCCATTATCTTGTAACTTTACTGAGTGTGTTTGGATACGTGGATTTGGAACGTGTCAAATAAAATTAAATGACAAAAAAAAAATAAATAGAACAAAATGAAGTCCAAATATCTGGAAGAATCCTTTGACAGTCATGGAGATCTAATATTCCTGGAGATCTAATATTCCTTCTTTACTTTATCCCGGTATGAGGAGGACAGGTATTCTGTCCTATTCCAAAGCACCATCTGAAACACCTCTTCTGATCTGAACAAGAATGGTGTTCATTTACAGAGAATTTCAGTTTCAAAATCCACCAACATGAATTAAATCTATTTCTACACCGAGCACGTTGCTCGTGCTTGGGGCATTTATTGGTTTGATTGCCATAAAATCACACAGAGCCACCTGAAATCAGGTTCCTGATTTAGCTGTTCACTGTCAAAGATGTTGTTCAGCCAGCAGAGCAAAGGAAAAAAGCCTCCTTTGGGTTAAAATGGTGACAAAGAAATCACCTTGCTCGTTCTCAGTGCATTTATTGGTTTGATTGCCATAAAATCACGTAGAGCCACCTGAAATCAGGGTCCTGTTTTAGCTGCTGGCTGTCACAGCCACTCAGCACGGTTGTACTCACCTCAGGGGCTCCAGAGTGAGATCCCTCTTGAGGGGACTCGTGGGGAGGGAACCACTGGTTCAGTCCAGGTCCCTGAGCCTCCTGGAAGAGCACAAATGACCACACTCAGATTGCAGGGCTGTCCCCCTTCGGTCCTAAACACTCCCCCTCCACCCCCACCTCAGGAATTCCAGCTCAACCCTTCCTTCACTCCTGGAGAACCGGCCCAGCAGTTTTAAAAATGGGACAAGCAGGACCTGCTGGAAGATGTCTTGCTGATACAGAACCCCAGGAAGGGAGTTGTTCATTCAACCTGACCCCAAACAGTTCCAGGAACAGGGCAGCCACAGCTGCTCTGGGCATCCTGTGCCAGGGCATCCCCACCCTCACAGGGGAAAATTTCTTCCCCATATCCCATCTCTGCCTGCCCTCTCTTGGTCTGAAGCCATGCCCCCTCATCCTGTCCCTGCAAGTGCCTCTTCAGGTGCTGGGAGGGGCTGGGAGGTTCCCCTGGAGCCTCCTCAGGCAGGGCAGCCCCAACTCTCTCAGCACTCCCCACAGCAGAAGCGCATCAGAAGAGCATCTTCTGGTCATTCCCGTGGCCTTGTCGGGGCTGCCAAGAATCTGGGAGAGCCTACCAAGGATCTGGGAGAGCCTACCAAGAATCTGGGAGAGCCTACCAAGGATCTGGGAGAGCCTACCAAGAATCTGGGAGAGCCTACCAAGAATCTGGGAGAGCCTACCAAGAATCTGGGAGAGTCTACCAAGAATCTGGGAGAGCCTACCAAGAATCTGGGAGAGCCTACCAAGAATCTGGGAGGAACCCAGTGATGTTTCTGGCCATTTCTGAGGCCGGGCTGTAAATTGGGGTGGAGTGAACGCGGTGAAAAGCCACCCCCTCGTCAGTGCCCACTGCCTGCAGCGTGACAGCGGCAGGGGAGGAGGTGTGGGGTGTCCCCAGGGATGCCCAGGAACCCTCCCTTCCCTCCCAGCATCCACATCCAGCACCGAAGCTCTGGAACAGCCAAACTCTTCTTCCCAAAGGGAATCATCCCCCACCCCACCCACCCCACGGGACACCCCAGGCCCACTCAGATTCCCCCTGTGGGCCCAGCTGTGCCGTTCCCACTCACCTGCTGGGTCCCCATCGGCCGTTTTGGCAGTTGTTGGGTTCAGATGCCACGTCCAGGGGGCTGTTGGGGAGCCCCTTGGCCCGGCCCAACTGCCCTGCTGGCCCCCCTCCCCCTCTGCCACCCCCTGTCCCCACAGCCCTGAGGGTCCCCATGACCAGACCCCTCCCCAGACATTAATGGGGCACCCTGGACGCTGTCCGTGCTCCAGAAATGTTGTTCAGGGAAGGCTCTCGTGGCTCCAGCCCCATTTCCACTGAGGTCAACTGAAAACTTCCAAAATCCACCCTTCCTTCCCCTCCTGATGGTTTGTGTGCAGCTGACACTGGGCTGGTTGTCGTGGTTTTGAACCCTGGATGGATTTTAAACACTTACTGAGAGCTGCTTTTTCTCCCCCCTCCTCTCTCACCTTCTGCTCTTCTCTGAGCTGAGGGGAAAAAAAACAGTCAGAGAATTCTTGAGGAGAGATTAAGAAGTGGGATATTCACTTAATAACTAATTCTCACAGGCAAACAGACTCAGAATGGATAGAACTTCAATTTATTGCTAACAAAGTTCAATTTATTGCTAACAAACTTCAACTGAAAGCCAAATTATTGCTAACAGAATAAGGACTAAAGAATAAAAGAATAAACCAGTGATAAAACACAACCATCTCCACTCCCCCCCTTTTCCCTCCAGGTTTTCCCTCCTGCCCACAACAATGCAGGTTGATGAGAAGTGTATGTCGAGGCAGGGGAAGTCACAGTCAGCGGCTTCTTCTGCCCCTTAAAATCCATCTCTTAGACAGGAACTCTTCCCAATTCCCTGTCCTGGGGGGTCACTTTTCCATGGGGTGCAGAGGTGTCTCTCCCTCCCCCTGAGGGTCTCCCTGGACTGCAAGGGGACAACTTGGCTCACCAGTGGTCATCACCACAATTAAAGGGGGGGGGTGATGGCTTCGAGTCCTTCCCCCATTTCCTGTGGGGTCCCTTCCCAATGGAGATGGGTTGATGGGGACATGGGGACACCACAGGGGTCATGGGGACACCACAGGGGTCATGGGGACACCACAGGGGACACCAGGATTGTGGGGACTCCACAGGAGTTAACGGGGACGTAGGGACGGCACTGGGGGCAAGGGGACTTTGTAGGGGACAAGGGGATGGTGGGGACATGGGGACACCACCATAGGGGAGAAGGCAACACCGTAGAGCACTTTGTAGGGGATTTTGTAGGGGACTGTGGGGTCACAGGACCCTGTGGGGGTCACAGGGCCATCAGGGACAGTGGGGGTCATAGGGACATCCTGGGGGCACAACCTGGGGTGCCCAATCTGCCCATCCTGGGGGCACAGCCTGAGGTGCCCAATCTGCACATCCTGGGGGCACAACCTGAGGTGCCCAATCTGCCCATCCTGGGGGCACAACCCTCAGTGCTGCCCAGCCTTGGGACACACCCCGGGGTGCCCAATCTGCCCGTCCTGGGGGCACAACCTGAGGTGCCCAATCTTCACATCCTGGGGCACAACCTGAGGTGCTGCCCGGCCTGGGGACACACCCCGGGATGCCCAATCTGCACATCCTGGGGGCACAACCCTCAGTGTCGGCCATCCTGGGGGCACAACCCTCAATGCTGCCTGTCCTGGGGCACAACCTGAGGTGCCCAATCTGCCCATCCTGGGGGCACAACCCTCAGTGCTGCCTGTCCTGGGGCACAACCTGAGGTGCCCAATCTGCCCATCCTGGGGGCACAACCCTCAGTGCTGCCTGTCCTGGGGGCACAACCTGAGGTGCTGCCCATCCTGGGGGCACAACCTGTGGTACTGCCCAGCCTCGGGACACACCCTGGGGTGCCCAATCTGCACATCCCAGGGGCACAGCCTGAGGTGCCCAATCTGCCCATCCTGGGGGCACAACCTGAGGTGCCCAATCTGCCCGTCCTGGGGCACAACCTGAGGTACCCCCAATCTGCCCATCCTGGAGGCACAACCTGAGGTACTGCCCATCCTGGGGGCACAACGCTCAGTGCTACCTGTCCTGGGGCACAGCCTGAGGTGCCCAATCTGCCCATCCTGGGGCACAGCCTGAGGTGCATGAGGGAGCTCGGATGTGGTGCAGGAGCCGGATGGGGCTGCACATCCTCCTCCCGCTCCTCCTCCTCCTCCTCCTCCTCCTCCTGCGGCTCGAACCGCCCGTGGCTCGCAGTCAGCACATCCTGGGGTGCTGCACAGCCCCCCGTGCTCGTGGTGTCCCACAACCCTCAGCTGGGGCACGGCTTGGGGCTGCACTTCCTTGGGGCTGCTGCTGCACAGCCCTGGGGGCAGAACCCTCGGTGCACAACCCTCGGGGCAGAACCCTCGGTGCACAACCCTCGGTGCACAACCCTCAGTGCTGAACAACCCTCAATGCACAACCCCTCTGTTCTGCACAACCCTCGGTGCACAACCCTCTGTGCACAACCCCTGGTGCAGAACCCACAATGCACAACCCTCAGTGAACAACCCCCAATGCACAACCCTTTATACAGAACCCTCAGTGCTGCACAACCCTCAGTGTACAACCCTCAATGAACAACCCTCAATGTACAACCCTCAACACAACCTCAGTGCACAACCCTCACTGAACAACCCTCAGTGCTGAACAACCCTCAGTGCACAACCCCTGGTGCAGAACCCACAATACACAACCCTCAGTGCACAACCCCCAGTGCACAACCCTCAGGGCACAACCCTCAGTGCACAACCCTCAGTCCACAACCCTCAATGCACAACCCCCAGTGCACAACCCTCAGTGAACAACCCTCAGTGCTGCACAACCCTCAGTGCACAACCCCCAATGCACAACCCCCAATGCACAGCCCTCACTGCACAACCCTCAGTGCACAACCCCTTATACAGAACCCTCAGTTCACAACCCTCAATGCACAACCCTCAGTGAACACCCCCGGTGCAGCAGCCCCAGTCGGGCCCCCCCTCCTTTCCCGGCTGTTGCACAACCCCAGTTGCACAACCCTCGGTTCCCAGCCATGGGCAACCCCATCCCAGCACCCCACACTCCACACCTCCATCCCAGCACCCCACACCCCAATCCCAACACCCCATTCCCAGCACCCCACACTCAGCACCCCAATCCCAGCACCCCACCCTCAGAACCCCAATCCCAGTACCCCATTCCCAGCACCCCACTCTTGGAACCCACCTCCCAGCACCCCACACCCTCTCCCAGCACCCCCAGCACCCCACTCCCATCACCCCACATCCCACTCGCAGCACCCTATACCCCACTCTCGGAACCCCAATCCCAGCACCCCACACCCCCTCCCAGCACTCACTCCCAGTGCCCCAATCCCCACTCACACCCCAGTGCCCCAATAACAGCACCCCACACACCCCTCCCAGCACCCCACACCCCAATCCCATCACCCCCAGTGCCCCAATCCCAGTACCCTACACCCCACCCCCCATTCGCAGCACCCCACCCCCACTCCCAACGCCCCACACCCACCCCACACCCCCCCAATCCCAGAACATCCCACTCCCACTCCCAGCACTCCCCACGCCCCGAGTGGCCCCCGTGGTTTCCGGCGCCTCATCTGGAACCCACAGCTGGTGGAGCTTCAGGCACGGCCACACAGACACGTGGGAGACACAGACACGCGTGGGGAGATACAGACACACGGGGGGGACACAGACACGCGTGGGGGCACAGACACGTGTGGGGATCACGGACACGCGTGGGGAGATACAGACACGTGGGAGACACAGACACGCGTGGGGGACACAGACACGCGTGGGGAGACACAGACACGCGTGGGGAGACACAGACAGGCGTGGGGCACAGACACGCGTGGGGGCACAGACACGTGTGGGGGCACAGACATGTTTCGGGACACAGACACGCGTGGGGAAATACGAACGCGGGGGGGACACAGACACGTGTGGGGATCACGGACACGTGTGGGGGCACACTCGTGGGGGGCACAGACACGCATGGGGACATGGACACCCGGGGGGGGCACAGACACGTGTGGGGGGCACGGACACGTGTGGAGAGACACAGACACGTGGGGGACACAGACACGCGTGGGGGGCACAGACACGTGGGAGACACAGACACCTGGGGGCATGGACACGTGTGGGGGGACACAGACACGCGTGGGGGACACAGACACGTGGGGTACAGACACGCGTAGGGCATGGCACGTGGGGGAGATACAGACACGTGTGGGGGGACACAGACACGCGTGGGGGACACAGACGCGTGGGGTACAGACACGCGTGGGGTGCATGGACACGTGTGGGGAGATACAGACACGTGTGGGGGGACACAGACGCGCGTGGGGGCACAGACCCGTGTGGGGAGATACAGACACGCGTGGGGAGATACAGACACGCGTGGGGGCACAGACACGCGTGGGGCACACATGTGTGTCCACGTACGAGTGTGGGTGCACCCGTGGGGCTGCACACACGTGTGGGGACACAGACACGTGTGGGGAGATACAGACACGCGGGGGGGCACAGACACGCGTGGGGAGATACAGACACGTGTAGGGGGCACGGACACGTGTGGGGGCACACGCGTAGGGGGGCACAGACACGTGTGGGGGGACACAGACGCGTGGGGTCACAGACACGTGTGGGGATCACGGACACGTGTGGGGGCACACGCGTGTGGGGGCACAGACACGTGTGGGGACACGGACACGCGTGGGGAGATACAGACACGTGTGGGGTCACAGACACGTGTGGGGGCACACGCGTGGGGGGGCACAGACGCGTGTGGGGACAAGGACACGTGTGGGGAGACACAGACACACGTGGGGAGATACAGACGCGGGGGGGACACAGACACGTGTGGGGAGACACAGACACGCGTGGGGGCACAGACACGCGTGGGGGCATAGACACGTGTGGGGGGACACAGACACGTGTGAGGATCACGGACACGCGTGGGGGGTATAGACACGTGGGGGGCGCAGACACGCGTGGAGGGCACATGTCAATGTCACCTCCCCTCTGTCCCCCCAAGTGTCACCTCCCCCCATATCACCTGCCCAGTGTCAACCCCCCAGTGTCCCCTCCCCTGTGTCACCTCCCCTTGTGTCACCTCCTGTGTCCCCTCCCCAGGGTCAACCACCCGTGCCACCTCTCCTCTGTCCCCTCCCGTGTCCCCTCCCCTGTGTCATCTCACCCGGTGTCACCCTCAGTGTCCCCCCTCCCCGTGTCACCCCCCCAGTGTCACCTCGCTTTGTGTCACCTCTGTCCCCTCCTCTGTGTCCCCCCTTCCCAGTGTCACCTCCCCCAGTGTCACCTCGCTTGTGTCACCTTCTGTCCCTCCGTGTCCCCCTTCCGTGTCACCCCCAGTGTCACCTGCCGTGTCCCCCCTCAGTGCCAACCCCCAGCATCCCCTGCCCTGTGTCCCCTCTCCTCCTCATGTCCCCTCCCCTGTGTCACCCCCCATTGTCACCCCCATTGTCACCCCCATTGTCACCCCCTGTGTCCCCTCCCCATTGTCACCCCCCATTGTCACCCCCTGTCCTGCCGCTTCCCGCACTGGCCTCGCCCTGGGGACACGTGACACCTGGCAGTGTCCCCAAACTGTCACCCGGGACAGTTCGATGTCCCCACAGCCGCAGTGACCCTCCCTGGCGTGGGGACAACTCCCCCGATGGCCCTGGGGACACTGGTGACCCTCAGGACACGCCCTGTCCCGGTGGCACTCACCGATGTGGTGACACTCATGCCCTGGTGGCACCCCCGCGGTCCCCAAGTGTCCCCACGGGGGGGACACCGCGGGGGGAGGGGACACACCCGCCCGGTGCTGGGGACACGGCAGGTGACACGGACACCCCCCCTGGGGACACGGCAGGTGACACAGACACCCCCCCCCGGGGACACGGCAGGTGACACGGACACCACCCCCCCTGGGGACACGGCGGGGCCGGGTGGCACCGTGGGAACCCCGCGGGGCAGGGGACAAGCGCGGCGGTGGCAGC
>NW_026087877.1:0-28596 GCF_022539395.1 Myiozetetes cayanensis | reverse complement strand
GCACGGAGGGGGGAGGGTGACACACAATCACCAAAATCAGCGCAAAATCACCCCAAAAATCAACCAAAACCCTCAAATCGACCCCAAATTCCTCCAGAACCCTCCTAAACCCCCAAATCCCCCAAAATCCCCCCCAATTTTCCCCTCAAAATCTCTCAAATCCTCACAAAAACCCCCTCCAAAATTCACCAAAAACCCAAAAACCCCAATCGCCTGCAAAATCGCCCCAAATCAACCCAAACCCAACCAAAACCAACCCAAACCCCTCTCAAATCCCCCCCAAACCCCAAAACGAACACCAACCCCCAAAATCCCCCAAACTCCCCCAAACCCCCTCAAAATTCACCAAAAATTCACCAAAAATTCACTGAAAATCCCCCGAAATTGCCCAAAAATCACCCCAAAAATCACTCAAAATTTACCAAAAACCCCTCAAATCCCTCCTAACCCCCCCAAAAAATTTCCCTAGACCCCAAAAATCTCCTCAAACCCCTCCAACTCCCCCAAAAAACCCCTCAAAATTCACCAAAAAATCCCCCAAAATTCACCAAAAATTCATCGAAAATGCCCCAAAATTGCCCAAAATCCCAGTTTTGCTCCAAACTCCCGCAGTCGTGCTGACGAGGCGGGGTCTGGGAAAGTGGTGCTGGGCCCCCAGGAGCCCCCAGGCGCCCCAGCTGGTGGAGCAGGCGCTGCTCCCCACCCCAAAAACCTTTCCCTCCAAAATTAACCCCAAAAACCTCCCAAATTCACCCCAAAATCACCCAAAATTCACCAAAAACACCTCAAAGTTCCCCAAATCCTCCCGAAATGCCCCAAAATCCCCCCAAAAATACCCCGAAACCTCCCCAAAAATCACTCAAAAATCTTTCAAAATTCTTCAAAACTCACTCAAAAATCCCTCAAAATTCACCAAAAAAGCCCCAAAAATCACCCAAAATTGACCAAAATTGACCCAAACACCCCCAAAAATCCCTCAAATCTCCCTTAAACCCAAAAAATACCCCTTAGGAACCCCCAAATCCCCTAAATTCCCCAAACCCCCAAAAAGTCCCCCAAAATTCACCAAAAATTCACCGAAAATTGACAAAAATTCACCGAAATTGCCCAAAATGCCGGTTTTTGGCCCCAAACTCACCGCAGTCGTACTGGACGAGGCGGGGTCTGGGAGAGTGGGTCGGGGCCCCCAGGAGCCCCCAGGGGCCCCCAGCTGGTGGAGCAGCCGCTGCTCCCCCCATCAAAATAAAACCTTTCCCCTCCCCAAAATTAACCCCAAAAACCTCCCAAATTCACCCCAAAATCACCCAAAATTCACCAAAAACACCTCAAAGATCCCCAAATCCTCCGAAATGCCCCAAAATCCCCCAAAAATACCCCGAAACCTCCCCAAAAATCACTCAAAAATCTTTCAAAACTCACTCAAAACTTCCTCAAAATTCAACCAAAATTGCCCAAAAATCACCCCAAAATCAACCAAAATCGATCCAAATCAACCCAAACCCCTCCCAAATCCCCAAACCCAAAAATCACCCCTAAATCCCTCAAATTCCCCCAAACCCCCTTAAAACCCTCTCAAAAATCTCTCAAATTCCTCTCAAAAATCCCTCAAAATTCACCGAAAAAAGCCAAAAATCGCCCAAAAATCGCTCAAAAATCACCCAAAAATTGCCCCAAAATCGACCCAAATCAACCCAAACCCCTCCCAAATCCCCCCAAACCCCAAAATCACCCCCAAATGCCCCCAAAATCCCCAACCTCCCCAAAAAATCCCCCCTAAATTCACCAAAAATCTAACGAAAATTCACCGTAAATTGACCAAAAACCCCTAAAAATTGCCCAAAATGCCGAGTTTTCACCCCAAACTCCCCGCAGTCGCACTGGACGAGGCGGGGGTCTGGGAAGTGGGTGCGGGGCCCCCCCAGGAGCCCCCCCAGGGGCCCCCCCAGCTGGTGGAGCAGCCGCTGCTCCCCCTCCCCCAAAAAAACCTTTCTCTCCAAAATTAACCCCAAAAACCTCCCAAATTCACCCCAAAATCACCCAAAATTCACCAAAAACACCTCAAAGATCCCCAAATCCTCCCGAAATGCCCCAAAATCTCCCAAAATCCCCCCACAAATACCTCAAAACCGCCTCAAAAATCGCTCAAAAATCCTTCAAAACTCCCCCAAAAATCCCTCAAAATTCAACCAAAATTACCCAAAAATCACCCCAAAATCAACCCAAATCAACCCAAACCCCTCCCAAATCCCCCCCAACCCCAAAATCACCCCCAAATCCTCAAAAATCCCCCAAACCCCCAAAAATCCCCCAAAATTCACTAAAAATCCACCAAAAATTCAATGCAAATTCACTGAAATTGCCCAAAAATCACCCCAAAAATCACTCCAAATTGACCAAAAACACCTCAAATCCCTCCTAACCCCCACAAAAATCTCCCTAGACCCCAAAAATCCTCCAAATTCCCTCCAAACTCCCCAACCCCCTTAAAACTCACTCAAATCCCTCTCAAAAATTCCTCAAAATTCACCAAAAAAAACCCAAAATCGCCCCAAAATCGACCAAAATCGACCCAAATCGATCCAAACCCCTCCCAAATCCCCCCCAAACCCAAAAACCACCCCCAAATCCCCAAAAGTCCCCCAACTCCCCAAAAGTCCCCAAAATTCACCAAAAATCACCGAAAATTCACCAAAATTCACCGAAAATTCACTGAAATTGCCCAAAATGCCGGTTTGGCCCCAAACTCCCGCAGTCGTACTGGACGAGGCGGGGGTCTGGGAAGTGGGTCGGAGGCCCCCAGGAGCCCCAGGGGCCCCCAGCTGAGTGGAGCAGGCGCTGCTCCCCCCCCCAAAAAAAACCTTTCCCTCCAAAATTAACCCCAAAAACCTCCCAAATTCACCCAAAATTAACCAAAAACACCTCAAAGATCCCCAAATCCTCCCGAAATCTCCCCAAAATCTCCCAAAATCCACCCAAAAATACCCCAAAACCACCTCAAAAATCGCTCAAAAATCTTTCAAAACTCCCTCAAAAATCTCTCAAAATTCAACCAAAAGTGCCCAAAAATCCCCCAAAATTGACCAAAATTGACCCAAACCCCTCCCAAATCCTCAAACTCCAAAAATCACCCCCAAATCCCCCAAAATCCCCCCAACCCCCCAAAGAAATTCCCAAAATTCACCAAAAATCCCCAAAATTCCCCAAAAATTCACGAAATTGCCCAAAAATCACCCAAATTGACCAAAATTTTCCAAACAACCCCAAAATCCCTCAAATCCCCCTAAACCCCAAAAATACCCCAGGACCCCCAAATCCCCCTAAATTCCCCAAACCCCCTAAAAATCCCCCAAAATTCACCAAAATTCACCAAAATTCACCGAAAATCCCCAAAATTGCCCAAAATGCCGATTTTCGCTCCCAAACTCCCCGCAGTCGTACTGGACGAGGCGGGGTCTGGGAAGAGTGGGCGGGGCCCCAGAGCCCCCAGGCTCCCCCAGCCAATGGTGGAGCAGCACTGCTCCGCCCTAAAAAACCTTTACCCCAAAATTAACCCAAAACCTCCCAAATTCACCCCAAAATCACCCAAAATTCACCAAAAACACCTCAAAGATCCCCAAACCCTCCTGAAATCCCCAAAAATCCCCCAAAAAATCCCCAAAACCCCCAAAAGCCTCTGAAAGACCCCTCAAAAATCCTTCCAAAACTCCCTCCAAAAATCCCTCAAATTCACGACACAGGTGACCCTGGGGTCACACAGGTGACCCTGAGATGACACAGGTGACACAGGTGACACTGAGGTCACACAGGTGACCCTGATGTCACCCAGGTGACCCTGAGGTCACAGAGGTCACACAGGGGTCACACACAGTGACCCTGAGGTCCCACAGGTGACCGTGATGTCACCCAGGTGACACTGAGGTCACAGAGATCACACAGGGGTCACACAGGTGACAGGTGACCCTGAGGTCACACAGGTGACCCTGAGGTCCCATAGGTGACTCTGAGGTCACACAGGTGACACAGGTGACCCTGAGGTCACACAGGTGACTCTGAGGTCCCACAGGTGACCCTGAGGTCCCACAGGTGACCCTGCTGTCACCCAGGTGCCCCCCTGGGGGGGGTGGGTGCCCTCACCTGCTGTCCCCTCACCTGCTCCAGGATGTGGGTGCCCCTCGTGGCCGCCGCGTCCTCCTCGTCCTCGGGGGGTCCCCTCTGATGTCCCCCCTGTCCTTGGGGTCACCTCTGGGGTCACCTTTGGGGTCTCCTTTGGGGTCTCCTTTGGGGTCACCTTTGGGGTCACCTTTGGGGTCCCCGTCCCCGTCCTTGTCCCCGTCGGGGCTCATGTCGAACAGCTCCCGGATCGTTTGCTGGGGGAGGGGACAGAAATGGGGTCACCTGGGGGGGTTGGGGACACCTGAGAGAGTTGGGGATACCTGGGGGGTTGGGGACACCTGGGACACTCTGAGGGGTTGAGGACATCCTACCTGTCCATCCTGTCTCACCTGTCTCTATCTACTATCCTATCCCACTCTATGGGCCATCTATCTGCTCTCATCTCACTCTGTCCCATCTCATTCTGTCCCATCTACCTGTCCCACCTGTGCCATCCCATCCCATCCATCCTATCTCATCCCATCCCATCCCATCCCATCCCATCCCATCCCATCCCATCCACATCTCATCCTATCCCATCTTCACCTGTCCAGGTGTGCTACCTGTTGCAGTGGCGGTGGTGAAGTTGCCCCTCGATGGCCATGGGCTCCACCTGTCCCACCTGTCCCACCTGTCCCATCTCTACCTGCCCCATCCTATCCCATCCTATCCTATCATCTATCCTAATCCTATCTCATCTCACCTGTCCCAGGTGCGGTCAATGTCCAGGTGTGTTACCTGTTTACAGTTATGGCAGTGGTGAAGTTGCCTCCCTCGATGGCTATGTCCTCCACCTGTCCCACCTGTCCCATCCCATCCCATCCTATCCCATCCCATCCCATCCATCCCATCCCATCCCATCCCATCTCACCTGTCCCAGGTGTGTCACCTGTCCAGGTGTGTTACCTGTTTGCAGTAGGCAGTGGTGAAGTTGCCCCCTCGATGGCCATGGCCCACTGTCCCACCTGTCCCCACCTGTCCCATCCCATCCCATCCCATCCCATCCCATCCCATCCCATCCCATCCCATCCCATCCCATCTCACCTGTCCAGGTGTGTTACCTGTTTGCAGTAGGCAGTGGTGAAGTTGCCCCCTCGATGGCCATGGCCCACCTGTCCCACCTGTCCCACCTGTCCCACCTGTCCCATCCCATCCCATCCCATCCCATCCCATCCCATCCCATCCCATCTCACCTGTCCCAGTGTCACCTGTCCAGGTGTGTTACCTGTTTGCAGTAGGTGGTGGTGAAGTTGCCCCCTCGATGGCCATGGCCCCACCTGTCCCACCTGTCCCACCTGTCACCATCCCATCCCATCCCATCCCATCCCATCCCATCCCATCCCATCCATCTCATCCCATCTCACCTGTCCAGGTGTGTTACCTGTTTGCAGTAGGCGGTGGTGAAGTTGCCCCCCTCGATGGCCATGGCCCCACCTGTCCCACCTGTCCCATCCCATCCCATCCCATCCCATCCCATCCCATCCCAGTCTTCACCTGTCCAGGTGTGTTACCTGTTTGCAGTAGGCAGTGGTGAAGTTGCCCCCCTCGATGGCCATGGCCCCACCTGTCCCACCTGTCCCATCCATCCCATCCCATCCCATCCCATCCCATCCCATCCCATCCCATCCCATCCATCCATCTCACCTGTCCAGGTGTGTCACCTGTCCAGGTGTGTTACCTGTTTGCAGTAGGCGGTGGTGAAGTTGCCCCCCTCGATGGCCATGGCCCCACCTGTCCCACCTGTCCCACCTGTCCCATCCCATCCCATCCATCCCATCCCATCCCATCCCATCCCATCCCATCCCATCCCATCTCATCTCATCCCATCCCATCTCACCTGTCCAGGTGTGTTACCTGTTTGCAGTAGGCGGTGGTGAAGTTGCCCCCCTCGATGGCCATGGCCCCACCTGTCCCACCTGTCCCACCTGTCCCATCCATCCCATCCCATCCCATCCATCCCATCCCATCCCATCTCACCTGTCCAGGTGTGTTACCTGTTTGCAGTAGGCAGTGGTGAAGTTGCCCCCTCGATGGCCATGGCCCACCTGTCCCACCTGTCCCACCTGTCCATCCCATCCCATCCCATCCACATCCCATCCATCCCATCCCATCCCATCCCATCCCATCTCACCTGTCCAGGTGTGTTACCTGTTTGCAGTAGGCGGTGGTGAAGTTGCCCCCTCGATGGCCATGGCCCCACCTGTCCCACCTGTCCCATCCCATCCCATCTCCATCCCATCCCATCCCATCCCATCCCATCCATCCCATCCCATCATCCATCCCATCCCATCTCACCTGTCCACCTGTCCATCCATCCCATCCCATCCCATCCCATCCCATCTCACCTGTCCCATCCCATCTCATCCCATCCCATCCCATCCCATCTCACCTGTCCAGGTGTGTTACCTGTTTGAAGTAGGCAGTGGTGAAGTTGCCCCCCTCGATGGCCATGGCCCCACCTGTCCCACCTGTCCCATCCCATCCCATCCCATCCCATCCCATCCTCATCCCATCCCATCTCACCTGTCCAGGTGTGTTACCTGTTTGCAGTAGGCAGTGGTGAAGTTGCCCCCTCGATGGCCATGGCCCCACCTGTCCCACCTGTCCCACCTGTCCCATCCCATCCCATCCCATCCCATCCCATCCCATCCCATCCCATCCCATCCCATCTCACCTGTCCCATCTCACCTGTCCAGGTGTGTTACCTGTTTGCAGTAGGCAGTGGTGAAGTTGCCCCCTCGATGGCCATGGCCCCACCTGTCCCACCTGTCCCACCTGTCCCATCCATCCCATCCCATCCCATCCCATCCCATCCCATCCCATCCCATCCCATCCCATCCCATCTCACCTGTCCAGGTGTGTTACCTGTTTGCAGTAGGCAGTGGTGAAGTTGCCCCCCTCGATGGCCATGGCCCCACCTGTCCCACCTGTCCCACCTGTCCCACCTGTCCCATCCCATCCCATCCCATCCCATCCCATCCCATCCCATCCCATCCCATCCCATCCCATCCCATGTCCCATCTCACCTGTCCAGGTGTGTTACCTGTTTGCAGTAGGCAGTGGTGAAGTTGCCCCCCTCGATGGCCATGGCCCTGCCCACCTGTCCCACCTGTCCATCCCATCCCATCCCATCCCATCCCATCCCATCCCATCCCATCCCATCCCATCTCACCTGTCCAGGTGTGTTACCTGTTTGCAGTAGGCAGTGGTGAAGTTGCCCCCTCGATGGCCACCTGGCCCCACCTGTCCCACCTGTCCCATCCATCCCATCCCATCCCATCCCATCCCATCCCATCCCATCCCATCTCACCTGTCCAGGTGTGTTACCTGTTTGCAGTAGGCGGTGGTGAAGTTGCCCCCCTCGATGGCCATGGCCCCACCTGTCCCACCTGTCCCACCTGTCCCATCCCATCCCATCCCATCCCATCCCATCCCATCCCATCCCATCTCACCTGTCCCAGGTGTGTCACCTGTCCAGGTGTGTTACCTGTTTGCAGTAGGCGGTGGTGAAGTTGCCCCCCTCGATGGCCATGGCCTCACCTGTCCCACCTGTCCCACCTGTCACCATCCCATCCCATCCCATCCCATCCCATCCCATCCCATCCCATCCCATCCCATCCCATCTCACCTGTCCCATCTCACCTGTCCAGGTGTGTTACCTGTTTGCAGTAGGCGGTGGTGAAGTTGCCCCCTCGATGGCCATGGCCCCACCTGTCCCACCTGTCCCACCATCCTGTCCCATCCCATCCCATCCCATCCCATCCCATCCCATCCCATCCCATCTCACCTGTCCAGGTGTGTTACCTGTTTGCAGTAGGCGGTGGTGAAGTTGCCCCCTCGATGGCCATGGCCCCACCTGTCCCACCTGTCCCATCCTGTCCCATCCCATCCCATCCCATCCCATCCCATCCCATCCCATCCCATCCCATCTCACCTGTCCCAGGTGTCACCTGTCCAGGTGTGTTACCTGTTTGCAGTAGGCGGTGGTGAAGTTGCCCCCTCGATGGCCATGGCCCCACCTGTCCCACCTGTCCCATCCCATCCCATCCCATCCCATCCCATCCCATCCCATCCCATCTCACCTGTCCAGGTGTGTTACCTGTTTGCAGTAGGCGGTGGTGAAGTTGCCCCCTCGATGGCCATGGCCCACCTGTCCCACCTGTCCCACCTGTCCCATCCCATCCCATCCCATCCCATCCCATCCCATCCCATCCATCCCATCCCATCCCATCTCACCTGTCCCATCTCACCTGTCCAGGTGTGTTACCTGTTTGCAGTAGGCGGTGGTGAAGTTGCCCCCTCGATGGCCATGGCCCCACCTGTCCCACCTGTCCCACCTGTCCCATCCCCATCCCATCCCATCCCATCCCATCCCATCCCATCCCATCCCATCCCATCTCACCTGTCCAGGTGTGTTACCTGTTTGCAGTAGGCGGTGGTGAAGTTGCCCCCCTCGATGGCCATGGCCCCACCTGTCCCACCTGTCCCACCTGTCCCACCCATCCCATCCCATCCCATCCATCCCATCCCATCCCATCCCATCCCATCTCACCTGTCCAGGTGTGTTACCTGTTTGCAGTAGGCGGTGGTGAAGTTGCCCCCTCGATGGCCATGGCCCCACCTGTCCCACCTGTCCCACCTGTCCCATCCCATCCCATCCCATCCCATCCCATCCCATCCCATCCCATCTCACCTGTCCAGGTGTGTTACCTGTTTGCAGTAGGCGGTGGTGAAGTTGCCCCCTCGATGGCCATGGCCCACCTGTCCACCTGTCCCACCTGTCCCATCCATCCCATCCCATCCCATCCCATCCCATCATCCCATCCCATCCCATCCCATCCCATCGTCACCTGTCCAGGTGTGTTGCCTGTTTGCAGTAGGCAGTGGTGAAGTTGCCCCCTCGATGGCCATGGCCCCACCTGTCCCACCTGTCCCACCTGTCCCATCCCCATCCCATCCCATCCCATCCCATCTCCATCCCATCCATCTCACCTGTCCAGGTGTGTTGCACCTGTTTGCAGTGAGGCGGTGGTGAAGTTGCCCCCTCGATGTGCATGGCCCCACCTGTCACCTGCACCTGTCCCACCTGTCCCATCCTATCCCATCCATCCCATCCCATCATCCATCCCATCCATCCCATCCCATCTCCATCTCACCTGTCCCACCTGTCCCACCTGTCCCCACCTGTCCCATCCCATCCCATCCCATCCCATCCCATCCCATCCCATCCCATCCCATCCCATCCCATCCCATCCCATCCCATCCCATCTCACCTGTCCAGGTGTGTTTGCCTGTTTGCAAGTAGGCGGTGGTGAAGTTGCCCCCTCGATGGCCATGGCCCACCTGTCCCACCTGTCCCACCTGTCCCATCCATCCATCCCATCCATCCCATCTCATCTCACTGTCCCCACCTGTCCCACCTGTCCCACCTGTCCCATCCCATCCCATCCCATCCCATCCCATCCCATCCCATCCCATCCCATCCTATCCCATCTCACCTGTCCAGGTGTGTTGCCTCAGTTTGAAGTAGGCGGTGGTGAAGTTGCCCCTCGTGATGGCCATGGCCCCACCTGTCCCACCTGTCCCACCTGTCCCATCCCATCCCATCCCATCCCATCCCATCCCATCCCATCCATCCCATCCCATCCATCCCATCCCATCTCACCTGTCCAGGTGTGTCACCTGTCTGGTGCGATCGATGCATCCCATCGCCATGCCCATCGGCATCCCATCCCATCAATCCCCTCACCTGTCCACCTGTCCCATCCATCCATCCCATCCCATCCATCCCATCCATCCCATCCCATCCATCCCATCCATCTCCCATCCCCTGTCCATCTCACCTGTCCAGGTGTGATTTACCTGTTTAGTGGCGGTGGTGGAGTTGCTTCCCTCGATGGCCATGGCCCCACCTGTCCCACCTGTCCCACCTGTCCCACCTGTCCCATCCCATCCCATCCCATCCCATCTCACCTGTCCCATCTCACCTGTCCCACCTGTCCCACCTGTCCCATCCCATCCCATCCCATCCCATCCCATCCCATCCCATCTCACCTGTTCAGGTGTGTCACCTGTCCCATCCCATCCCATCCCATCCCATCCCATCCCATCTCACCTGTCCAGGTGTGTCACCTGTCCAGGTGTGTTACCTGTTTGAAGTAGGCAGTGGTGAAGTTGCCCCCCTCGATGGCCATGTCCCCCAACATCCTCTTCTGATTGGCTTTCTTCAGGATGTTCTCCTCCACCGTCCGCTCGCTGATCAACCTGCCCAGGTGAGGGGGGCACAGGTGAGCTCACCTGGAGCAGGTGGCACCTTCCCTGACACCCCAAGGTGACCTCCCAACCACAAGGTGGGCAGGTGAGGGAGCCACAGGGCGCTCGGGTGTGACCTCGGGTGTGGCCTCGGGTGTGGCTCTCACCTGGCCAGGTGTGGCCTCAGGTGTATCCCAGGTGTGTGTAAATGATCCCAGGTGTGTGTAAATGATTCCAGGTGTGTGTAAATGCCCCCAGGTGTGTGTAAATGCCCCCAGGTGTGTGTAAATGATTCCAGGTGTATCCCAGGTGTGTGTAAATGATCCCAGGTGTGTGTAAATGATCCCAGGTGTGTGTAGATACCCCCAGGTGTGTGTAAATGATCCCAGGTGTGTGTAAATGATTCCAGGTGTATCCCAGGTGTGTGTAAATGATCCCAGGTGTGTGTAAATGATCCCAGGTGTGTGTAAATGATCCCAGGTGTGTGTAAATGCTCCCAGGTGTGTGTAAATGATCCCAGGTGTGTGTAAATGCCCCCAGGTGTGTCCCAGGTGTGTGTAAATGATCCCAGGTGTGTGTAAATGATTCCAGGTGTGTGTAAATGATCCCAGGTGTGTGTAAATGATCCCAGGTGTGTGTAGATGCCCC
Organism: Myiozetetes cayanensis; assembly: GCF_022539395.1. Taxonomy (NCBI): domain Eukaryota; kingdom Metazoa; phylum Chordata; class Aves; order Passeriformes; family Tyrannidae; genus Myiozetetes; species Myiozetetes cayanensis. Next base: position 17,544 of record NW_026087877.1, on the reverse strand, counting down.
AGGTGTGTGTAAATGATCCCAGGTGTGTAAATGATCCCAGGTGTGTGTAAATGATCCCAGGTGTGTGTAAATGATCCCAGGTGTGTGTAAATGATTCCAGGTGTATCCCAGGTGTGTGTAAATGATTCCAGGTGTGTGTAAATGATCCCAGGTGTGTGTAAATGATCCCAGGTGTGTGTAAATGATTCCAGGTGTGTGTAAATGATCCCAGGTGTGTAAATGATCCCAGGTGTGTGAATGCCCCAGGTGTGTGTAAATGATCCCAGGTGTGTGTAAATGATCCCAGGTGTGTGTAAATGATTCCAGGTGTGTGTAAATGATCCCAGGTGTGTGTAAATGATCCCAGGTGTGTGTAAATGATCCCAGGTGTGTGTAAATGATTCCAGGTGTGTGTAAATGATCCAGGTGTATCCCAGGTGTGTGTCAATGATCCCAGGTGTGTTCTCACTGTAGATGTGGATGTCATGGTCTGGCCGATGGTGTCACCATCTGCCAGGTGTATCCCAGGTGTGTGTAAATGCCCCCAGGTGTGTGTAAATGATCCCAGGTGTGTGTAAATGATCCCAGGTGTGTTAAATGATCCCAGGTGTGTGTAAATGCCCCAGGTGTGTGTAAATGATCCCAGGTGTGTGTCAATGATCCCAGGTGTGTGTAAATGATCCCAGGTGTGTGTAAATGATCCCAGGTGTGTGTAAATGCCCCAGGTGTGTGTAAATGATCCCAGGTGTGTGTAAATGATCCCAGGTGTGTGTAAATGATCCCAGGTGTGTGTAAATGATTCCAGGTGTGTGTAAATGATTCCAGGTGTGTGTAAATGATCCCAGGTGTGTGTAAATGCCCCCAGGTGTGTGTAAATGATCCCAGGTGTGTGTAAATGATCCCAGCTGTGTGTAAATGATCCCAGGTGTGTGTAAATGATTCCAGGTGTGTGTAAATGATTCCAGGTGTGTGTAAATGATCCCAGGTGTGTGTAAATGATCCCAGGTGTGTGTAAATGATCCCAGGTGTGTGTAAATGCCCCCAGGTGTGTGTAAATGATCCCAGGTGTGTGTAAATGATCCCAGGTGTGTGTAAATGCTCCAGGTGTGTGTAAATGATCCCAGGTGTGTGTAAATGATCCCAGGTGTGTGTAATGATCCCAGGTGTGTGTAAATGATCCCAGGTGTGTAAATGCCCCCAGGTGTGTAAATGATCCCAGGTGTGTGTAAATGATCCCAGGTGTGTGTAAATGATCCCAGGTGTGTGTAAATGATCCCAGGTGTGTGTAAATGATCCCAGGTGTGTGTAAATGCCCCCAGGTGTGTGTAAATGATCCCAGGTGTGTGTAAATGATCCCAGGTGTGTGTAAATGATCCCAGGTGTGTGTAAATGATCCCAGGTGTGTGTAAATGATCCCAGGTGTGTGTAAATGATTCCAGGTGTGTCCCAGGTGTGTGTAAATGATCCCAGGTGTGTGTAAATGCCCCCAGGTGTGTGTAAATGATCCCAGGTGTGTGTAAATGATCCCAGGTGTGTGTAAATGCCCCCAGGTGTGTGTAAATGATCCCAGGTGTGTGTAAATGATTCCAGGTGTGTGTAAATGATTCCAGGTGTGTGTAAATGCCCCCAGGTGTGTCCCAGGTGTGTGTAAATGATTCCAGGTGTATCCCAGGTGTGTGTAAATGCCCCCAGGTGTGTGTAAATGATTCCAGGTGTGTCCCAGGTGTGTGTAAATGATTCCAGGTGTGTGTAAATGATCCCAGGTGTGTGTAAATGATCCCAGGTGTGTGTAAATGATCCCAGGTGTGTGTCAATGCCCCCAGGTGTGTGTAAATGATCCCAGGTGTGTGTAAATGATCCCAGGTGTGTGTAAATGATCCCAGGTGTGTGTAAATGACTCCAGGTGTGCCCAGGTGTGTGTAAATGATTCCAGGTGTGTGTAAATGATCCCAGGTGTATCCCAGGTGTGTCCAGGCTCACCTGTAGATGTGGACGTCTCGGGTCTGGCCGATGCGGTGACACCTGTCCTGCGCCTGCGCGTCCATGGTGGGGTTCCAGTCGCTGTCGTAGAACACGACGGTGTCGGCACCTGCCAGGTGAGCCCCAGGTGGGTCCAGGTGAGTCCCAGGTGAGCCCCAGGTGGGTCCCTCATGCCCAGGTGACCCCCAGGAGGGGGGGGAGGGGCGTCCCTCACCTGCCAGGTTGACGCCGACGCCGCCGCTGCGCGTGGAGAGGATGAAGCAGAAGATGCGCTTGTCGGCGTTGAAGCGCTCCATCAGCGCCTGGGGGGACAGGTGGGGACAGGTGAGGGCAGGGGGGCACCTGGGGGGCACCTGGGGGGCACCTGGGGGGCTCCTGAGCACGTGGGTGCTCACCTGGGGGGCACCTGGGGGGCACCTGGGGGGCTCCTGAGCACCCAAGTGATCACCTGGCACACCTGGGTGCTCACCTGAGTCATCTGGGGGACCATCTGAGACCACCTGGAACCCACCTGAGACCTCACCTGGGTCAACTGGGACTCACCTGAGACCCCCAAAACCCTACCTGGGACACCCAAAACCTCCCCAAATCCCCATCAAACCCCCCCAAATCCCCCTCAAACCCCCAAATCTCATCAAACCCCCAAATCCCCATCAAACCCCCAAATCCCCCTCAAACCTCCCAAATCCCCTCAAACCTCCCCAAATCCCCTCAAACCCCCAAATCCCCTCAAATCCCCCAAGCTCCCCTCAAATCCCCCCAAATCCCCTCAAACCCCCAAATCCCCTCAATCCCCCAAACCCCCTCAAATCCCCTCAAATCCCCTCAAACCCCCAAATTCCCCTCAAACCCCCAAATCCCCTTCAAACCCCCAAATTCCCCTCAAACCCTCCTGGTCTCACCTGGCACACCTGAGACCTTACCTGGGTCATCTGGAACCCACCTGGGACTCACCTGGGACACCCAAAACCCCCAAAACCCCCTCAAACCCCCAAATCCCCCTCAAACCTCCCCAAAACCCCCAAATCCCCTCAAACCCCCTGGGAGCTCAGGTGACCTCACCTGTCTCTGCTCCACAGCCGGGTGGAGCCGTCGAGCGTCAGGTAGAGGTGCCCGTGGAAGGTGAGGAAGCCTCACCTGAGACCTAAATCCCCCAAATCCCCTCAAACCCCTCAAACCCCCAAATCCCCCTAAAACCCCCAAACCCCCCAAATCCCCTCAACCCCCCAAATCCCCCTCAAACCCCTCCTGGTCTCACCTGGCACATCTGAGATCTCACCTGAGTCACCTGGGACTCACCTGAGACCCCAAAACCTCACCTGGGACACCCGAAATCCCCCAAATCCCCCTCAAACCCCCAAATCCCCCTCAAACCCCCCAAATCCCCCAAAACCCCCCAAACCCCTCCCTGGTCTCACCTAGGACATCTGAGACCTCACCTGGGTCATCTGGAACCCACCTGGGACTCACCTGAGACCCCAAAACCCCACCTGGGACACCTGAAATCCCCCAAATCCCCCCAAATCCCCTGAAACCCCCCAAATCCCCTCAAACCCCCTGGGAGGCTAGGTGACCTCACCTGTCTCTGCTCCACGCGGGTGGAGCCGTCGAGCGCAGGTAGAGGTGCCCGTGGAAGGTGAGGAAGTCTCACCTGAGACCCCAAATCCCCCAAACCCCTCCAAATCCCCCAAATCCCCTCAAGCCCCCAAATCCCCCAAACCCCCTCAAACCCCCCAAATCCCCCAAACCTCCAAACCCCTCCTGGTCTCACCTGGCACATCTGAGACCTCACCTGGGTCACCTGGAACCCACCTGGGACTCACCTGAGACCCCAAAACTCCACCTGGGACACCCAAAACCCCCAAATCCCCTCAAACCCCCAAATCCCCCTCAAACCCCCAAATCCCCTCAAACCCCCTGGGAGGCCAGGTGACCTCACCTGTCTCTGCTCCACGCGGGTGGAGCCGTCGAGCGCAGGTAGAGGTGCCCGTGGAAGGTGAGGAAGCCTCAGCTGAGACCCCAAACCCCCAAATCCCCATCAAATCCCCTCAAACCCCCAACCCATCCCCCTCAAACCCTCACCTGTCTCTGCTCCACGCGGTGGAGCCGTCGAGACGCAGGTAGAGGTGCCCGTGGAAGGTGAGAAGCCTCACCTGAGACCCCCAAATCCCCCTCAAATCCCCCAAATCCCCTCAAATCCCCTCAAACCCCCACAAATCCCCCAAACTCCCCCAAAATCCCCCAAACCCCTCCCTGGTCCTCACCTGGCACAACTGAGACCTTACCTGGGTCATCTGGAACCCACCTGGGACTCCACCTGGGTCCAACTGGGACTCACCTGAGACCCAAAAACCCCACCTGGGACACCCAAAGCCCCTCAAATCCCCTCAAACCCCCCAAATCCCCCTCAGACCCCTCCCTGGTCTCACCTGGCACACCTGAGACCTCACCTGGGTCATCTGGAACCCACCTGGGACTCACCTGAGACTCCCAAGAGCCCCACCTGAGACCCCCAAAAATCCCCCAAATCCCCCAAATCCCCAATCCCCCCAAATCCCCTCAAGCCCCCAAATCCCCCTCAACTCCTCCCAAATCCCCTCAAACCCCCAAATCCCCTTAACAAATCCCCTCAAGTCCCCTCAAATCCCCCTCAAGCCCCCAAGCCCCCTGGTCTCACCTGTCTCTGCTCCACGCGGGTGGAGCCGTCGAGGCGCAGGTAGAGGTGCCCGTGGAAGGTGAGGAACCGCTCCAGCACGTCGAGCATCCGCGTCATCTGCGTGAAGATGAGCACGCGGTGCCCGCCCGCCTTCAGCCCCCGCAGCAGCACGTCCAGGGTCTGCAGCTTACCTGAGGGGCACAGGGGGACAGGGGGTCACCTGGGGGGGCACCTGGGGGATTTGGGAAGGTGAGGGATTTGGGAGTTTGAGAGATTTGAGGCTGAGGGGATTGAGGGACTTGAGAGGATTTGGGGATTCGAGGATTTGGGAAATTTGGTCAATTGGGGCACCTGGGGGAATTTGAGGGGGTTTGGGGGATTGAGGGGAGTTGAGGGTTTGAGAGATTTGAGGAGGATTTGGGGGGGTTGAGGGGTTGAGGATTTGGGAGAGATTGAGGGGATTTGAGAGATTGAGGGGATTTGGGGAGGGATTTGGGGGTTTGAGGGGATTGGGGGTTTGAGGGGGATTTGGAAGGGGTCAAGTAGGATGTGGACAAGTTTGAGGGGATTTGGGGGATTTGAGGGGGTTGAGGGTTTGAGGATCATTTGGGGAATTTGGGAGGATTGAGGGGAGATTTGGGAGGGTTGAGGAGGTTTGAGGGGTTTGAGGGGATTTGGGGGTTGAGGAAGATTTAGGGGAGGATTGGGGGAGAGTGAGGGGATTTGGGGGGTTTGAGGGGATGGGAGGGTTGAGGGATTTGGGGGATTGAGGGGGAGTTGAGGGGGGTTTGAGGGGGATTTGGGGGATTTGGGTGTCCCAGGTGGGGTTTTGGGGGTCTCAGGTGAGTCCCAGGTGGGTTCCAGATGACCCAGGTAAGGTCCCAGGTGTGCCAGGTGAGGACCAGGGAGGGGTTTGGGGGGATTTGGGGAGTTGGGACGAGTTAGGGGGTTTGAGGGGATTTGGGGGTTTGAGGGGATTTGGGGAGAGTTAGGGGGGTTGAGGGGATTTGGGGGGGTGAGGAGATTTGAGGGGATTTGGGTCACCTGGGGGCACCTGGGGGAGGGTTGGGGGGATTTGGGGAGATTTGGGGGGTTTGAGGGGATTTGAGGGTATTTGAAGGGGATTTGAGGACATCTGCAGTTTACCTGCATGGGGGAGGGGGACAGGTGAGGAGACAATCGCCAAAATCAGCCCAAAATCACCCCAAAAATCAACCAAAAACCCCTCAAATCGACCCCATATCCACTGTAGGCCCCCTAAACCCCCAAAATCCCCCCCAAATCCTCTCCAAATTTCCCCTCAAATATCTCTCAAGTCCTTCTCAAAAATCCCTCAAAATTCACCAAAAAAAGCCAAAAATCACCCAAAAATCGCCCCAAAATCACCCAAAATTGACCCAAATCCCTCAATCCCCCCCAAACCCAAAAATCAACTCAAACCCCCAAAAATCCTCAATCCCCCCAAAACTGGGGTCACTGGGGGGGTTGAGGGGTTTAATCTCCCAGACCCCAAAAATCCACCCAAATCCCCCTCAAACCCCCAAAAATCTCTCAAATCCCTCTCAAAATTTACCAAAAAAAGCCAAAAATCGCCCAAAAATTGCCCCCAAATCAACCCAAATTGACCCAAACCCCTCCCAAATCCCCCTCAAACCCAAAAATCACCCCCAAATCCCCAAAAATCCCCTCAACCCCCCCCCAAAGAATTCTCAAAATTCACCAAAAATTCACTAAAAATTCACCGAAAATTGACAAAAAAACCCTAAAAATTGCCACACAAATCACCCCAAAAATCACTCAAAATTTACCAAAAACCCCTCAAATTCCTCCTAAACCCCCCAAAAATCTCCCTAGACCCCAAAAATCTTCTCAAACCCCTCCAAATCCCCCCAAAACCCCCCTTAAAACTCCCTCAAAAATCTCTCAAATCCCTCTCAAAAATCCCTCAAAAATCACCAAAATTGCCCAAAAATCACCCCAAAATTGACCCAAATCAACCAAAAGCGACCCAAATCGACCCAAATCCCTCCCAAATCCCCCCAAACCCCAAAATCACCCCCAAATCCCCAAAAATCCTCTCAACCTCCCCCAAAACCCCCCCAAAGATCCCCCAAAATTGACCAAAATTTCACTGAAAATTCACTGAAATCAGCTAAAATCACCCCAAAAATCACTCAAAATTTACCAAAACCCCCTCAAATTCCTCCTAACCCCCCCAAAAAATCTCCCTAGACCCCAAAAATCTCCTCAAACCCCTCCAACTCCCCCAAACCCCCCCAAAAATCCCCTCAAAAATCCTTCAAAACTCCCTCAAAAATTCCTCAAAATTCACCAAAAAAACCCCAAAAATCAACCAAAATTGACCAAAATCGACCCAAACCCCTCCCAAATCCCCCCAAACCCAAAAATCACCCCCAGAAGTCCCCAAATCCCTCCTAAACTCCCCCAAATCCACCCAAAAAATCCCCCAAAATTCACCAAGAATTCACTGAAAATTCACCGAAATCAGCCAAAATCACCCCAAAAATCACTCAAAATTTACCAAAAACCCCTCAAATCCCTCCTAAACCCCCCCAAAAATCTTTCTAGACCCCAAAATTCTCCTCAAACCCCTCCAAATCCCCCCAAAAATCCCCCAAAAATCCCCTCCAAAATCCTTCAAAACTCCCTCAAAAATCCCTCAAAAATCCCCAAAAAAACCCCAAAAATCACCCCAAAATCAACCAAAATCGACCCAAATCAACCCAAACCCCTCCCAAATCCCCCCCAAACCCAAAAATCACCCCCAGAAGTCCCCAAAAATCCCCCCAATCCCTCTCAAAACCCCCAAAATTAGCATCAAAATCCTTCAAAACTCTCTCAAAATTCAACCAAAATTGTCCAAAAATCACCCCAAAAATCAACCAAAATTGACCCAAATCGACCCAAACCCCTCCCAAATCCCCCCCAAACCCCAAAATCACCCCCAACCCCCAAAAATCTCCCAATCCCCCAAAGAATTCTCAAAATTCACCAAAAATTCACTAAAAATTCACCAAAAATTGACAAAAAAACCCTAAAAATTGCCACAAAATCACCCCAAAAATCACTCAAAATTTAACAAAAACCCTCAAATACCTCCTAAGCCCCCAAAAATCCCCCAAACTCCCTTAAAACTCCCTCAAAAATCTCTCAAATCACTCTCAAAAATCCCTCAAAATTCAACCAAAATTGCCCAAAAATCAACCAAAATCAACCCAAATCAACCCAAACCCCTCCCAAATCCCCCATACCCCAAAAATCCCCAAATCCCCAAAAATCCCTCCAACCCCCCAAACCCCCTCAAAAATCCCCCAAAATTCACCAAAAATTTACCGAAAATTCACCAAAATTGCCCAAAAATCACCCCCAAAATCACTCAAAATTGACCAAAACCCCCTCAAATCCCTCCTAAATCCCCCAAAAATCTCCCTAGACCCCAAAAACCCACCCAAATCCACCCAAAACTCCCTCAAAACTTCCTCAAAAATCTCTCAAAACTCCCTCAAAATTCAACCAAAATCACCCCAAAATCACCCAAATCCCCCAAATTCAGCCAAAAATCACCCAAAATTAACCAAAAACACCTCAAAGTTCCCCAAATCCTCCCGAAATCTCCCCAAAATCTCCCAAATCCCCCCAAAAATACCCCAAAATCGCCCTAAAAATCTCTCAAAAATCTTTCAAAACTCCCTCAAAAATCCCTAAAAAATTCTCCAAAAAAACCCCAAAAATCCCCCAAAATTGACCAAAATTGACTCAACCACCCCCAAAAATGCCTCAAATCTCCCCTAAACCCAAAAAATACCCCCCAGGACCCCCAAATCCCTCCTAAACTCCCCCCAAAACGCCCTCAAAAATCCCCAAAATTCACCAAAAAATCCCCCAAAAATTCACCGAAAATTGACAAAAATTCACCGAAATTGCCCAAAATGCCGGTTTTTGGCCCCAAACTCACCACAGTCGTACTGGACGAGGCGGGGGTCTGGGAAGTGGGTGCGGGGCCCCCCCAGGAGCCCCCCCAGGGGCCCCCCCAGCTGGTGGAGCAGGCGCTGCTCCCCCCACCCCAAAAAAAAAACCTTTCCCTCCAAAATTAACCCCAAAAACCTCCCAAATTCACCCCAAAATCACCCAAAATTAACCAAAAACACCTCGAAGATCCCCAAACCCTCCTGAAATCCCCAAAATCTCCCCAAATCCCCCCAAAAATTCCCCAAAACCCCCCCAAAATCTCTCAAAAATCTCCTCAAAAATCTTTCAAAAGTCCCTCAAAAATCCCTCAAAATTCACCAAAATTCACTATAAAAACCCCAAAAATCAACCAAAATTGACCCAAATCAACCCAAACCCCTCCCAAATCCCCCCCAAACCCAAAAATCACCCCCAAACCCCCAAAAAATTGCTCCAACCCCCCCGAAAACGCCCTAAAAAATCCCCCAAAATTCACCAAAAATTCACGGAAAATTCACAAGAAAACCCTAAAAATTGCCCAAAATGCCGGTTTTTGTCCCCAAACTCCCCGCAGTCGTACTGGACGAGGCGGGGGTCTGGGAAGTGGGTGCGGGGCCCCAGGAGCCCCAGGGCCTCAGCTGGTGGAGCAGGCGCTGCTCCCCCCCCCAAAAAAAACCTTTCCCTCCAAAATTAACCCCAAAAACCTCCCAAATTCACCCCAAAATCACCCAAAATTAACCAAAAACACCTCAAAGATCTCCAAATCCTCCCTAAATGCCCCCAAATCTCCCAAAATCCACCCCAAAAATACCCCAGAACAGCCCCAAAAATCTCTCAAAAATCTTTCAAAAATCCCTCAAAAATCCCTCAAAATTCACCAAAAAAGCCCCAAAAATCAACCAAAATTGACCAAAATCAACCCAAATCCCTCCCAAACCCAAAACCCACCACCAAATCCCCAAAAATCCCCCCAAAGCCCCCCAAAACCCCCTCAAAAATTCCCCAAAATTCACCAAAAATTCACCGAAAATTCACCGAAAATTCATCGAAATTGCCCAAAATGCCGGTTTTTGGCCCCAAACTCACCGCAGTCGTACTGGACGAGGCGGGGGTCTGGGAAGTGGGTGCGGGGCCCCCCCAGGAGCCCCCCCAGGGGCCCCCCCAGCTGGTGGAGCAGGCGCTGCTCGAGGCGCTGGCGCTGCCGCTGCCCCCAGGGCGGGGGGCGGGCGCTGTGCAGGGAAACCCCCCGGGACGCCACGGGGGGCACCGTCACCAGGAACCTGGGGGGGACACAAAATTCGGGGGGTCAGGTTGTGAAGAGATCCCAGAAAAAATTTGGAGCCGAAATTCCTAAAAATTCCCGTAAAAATCTGTTTAAAAACACCCAAAATGATCTCAAAATCACCCCCAAAATGACCCAAAAACCACCCCAAAATTCCCCCAAATTCCGTCACCAGGAACCTGGGAAAGAGGGAACGCAAAATTTGGGGGGGTCACAATTTGGGGAGATCCCAGAAAAAATTTGGAGCCGAAATTCCTAAGAAATTCCTAAAAATTCCCGTAAAAATCTGCTCAGGAACACCCAAACCAACACAAAATTACCCCAAAATGACCCCAAAAATCAACCCAAACCCACCCAAATCCCCCAAATTCCATCACCAGGAATCTGGGAAAGGGGGGACACAAAATTCGGGAGGTCAAAATTTGGGGAGATCCCCGAAAAAATTTGGAGCTGAAATTCCTAAAAATCCCCGTAAAAATCTGCTCAGAAACACCCAAAATGACCCTAAAAATGACCCCAAAAATCAACCCAAACCCACCCAAATCACCCCAAATTCCATCACCAGAAACCTGGGGAGGGGACACAAAATTTAGAGGGTCAAAATTTGGGGAGATCCCAGAAAAAATGTGGAGCCGAAATTCCTAAAAATTCCCATAAAAATCTGTTCAAAAACACCCAAACCACCCCAAAATCACCCCAAAATTAATACAAAAAACCCCAAAAATTCCCCCAAATTCCAGCACCAGGAACCTGGGGGGGGACACAAAATTTGGGGGGTCAAAATTTGGGGAGATCCCAGAAAAAATTTGGAGCCGAAATTCCTAAAAATTCCCGTAAAAATCCGTTTAAAAACACCCAAAACGACCCTAAAAATGACCCCAAAAATCACCCCAAAAGTAATCCAACCCACCCCAGATTCCCTCAAATTCCATCACCAAAAACCTGGGGGGGGACACAAAATTCAAGGGGTCACAATTTGGGGAGATCCCAGAAAAAATTTGGAGTCAAAATTCCTAAAAATCCCCGTAAAAATCTGCTCAGAAACACCCAAAATGACCCCAAAATAACCCCCCAAAATGACCCAAAATTACCCCAAAATGACCCCAACCTTCCCCCCAAATTCCAGTACCAGGAACCTGGGGGGGGACACAAAATTTGGGGGGTTAGGTCGTGGGGAGATCTCAGAAAAAATTTGGAGCCGAAATTCCTAAAAATTCCCATAAAAATCTGTTTAAAAACACCCAAAATGATCTCAAATGACCCCAAATGACCCCAAAATTAATCCAAAACTCCCACAAAATTCCTCCAAATTCCAGCACCAGGAATCTAGGAGGGGACACAAATTGGGGAGAGGGAAGTCAGGTCATGGGGACCCCCCCCAAAAAAAAAATGTGGAGCCAAAATTCCTAAAAATCCCCCTAAAAATCCATTTAAAAACACCCAAAATGACCCAAAAATGACCCCAAACGACCCCAAAAATCACCACAAAATTATCCCAACCCCCCACAAATTCCATCACCAGGAATCGGGGGGGGGGACACACAAAATTCGGGGGATCACAATTTGGGGAGATCCCAGAAAAAATGTGGAGCCGAAATTCCTAAAAATTCCCATAAAAATCTGTTCAAAAACACCCAAACCACCCCAAAATGACCCCAAAATGACCCCAAAATGACCCCAACCCTTCCCCCAAATTCCAGTATCAGGAACCTGGGGGGGGACACAAAATTCGGGGGGTCAAAATTTGGGGAGATCCCAGAAAAAATTTGGAGTCGAAATTCCTAAAAATTCTCCTAAAAATCCACTCAGAAACAGCCAAAATGACCCCAAAATGACCCCAAAATGAAGCCAAAAATCAACCCAAACCCACCCAAATCACCCCAAATTCCATCACCAGAAACCTGGGGGGGAGACACAAAATTCGGGGGGTCAAAATTTGGGGAGATCCCAGAAAAAATTTGGAGCCGAAATTCCTAAAAATTCCCATAAAAATCCATTTAAAAACACCCAAAATGACCCCAAAATGACCCCAAAATGACCCTAAAATTAACCCAACCCCCCCAAATTCCATCACCAGGAATCTGGGAAAGGGGGGGGACAAAATTTGGGGGGGTCAGGTCATGGGGACCCCCCAAAAAAAATCTGGAGCTCGAAATTCCCCCAAAAAATCCCCTCCAAAACACCAAAAAAAGGAGATTTTTGAGCCTCCTCCCCAAAATAAAGAAACTGAACCCCCCAAAAAAATAAATCTGGACACCCCTAAAAATTTTGGACCCCCCCCTAAAAAATCCTGGACTTTAAATTCCAAAAAAATCACCTAAAAAACCCACCCAAAATCAGCCCAAAAATCCCCAAAATCCCCTCCCCCCCAAAAAGGAATTCTGAAGCCCCCAAAAAAAATCTGGGGGAGAGGGGTGGGGACACAAATTGGGGGTCTCAATGTGGGACCCCTCCCAAAAATCTGGAATTAAAATTTTCCTTAAAAAACCCCAAAACCCCCAAAATTCCTCCCAAAAACAAAAAAAACAAACCCAAAATTTCTTTTATGGGGAAATTGGGAGCCCCCAAAAATTCCTGGACCCCCCCAAAATTACTCAATTCTCCCAAAATTTGGCAAAAAATAAAAAAAAATCCCCCAAATTCACCAAAAATTACAAAAAAATCACCCCAAAAGTAACTAATTCCCCCAAAAATTGCCAAAAATGTCCAAAAATCCTGAAAAACCCCAAAAAATAAAAAATCCCCCAAAATCCCAAAAAACCTACAAAAAATCCCCCCAAAACCCCCAAAATTACCCAAAAATCTCCCCAAAATTCATTAAAAAATCCCCCCAAAAAACCCTGAAAAATACAAAAAAACCCACCAAAAACATCTTCAAAAAACTCAAAAAAACCCCCAAAAATTTCAAAAAAACCCCCCAAAATATGCCCCAAAAACCTCAAAAAAATCCCCAAAAAATCAAAAAAACCCACAAAAAAATCCCCCAAAAATCACAAAAAATCTCCCAATAATTACCCAAAAATCCCCCCAAAAATCCCCAAAAAACCCTCAAAAAAAACCCCTAAAAATCTAAAAAAATCCCAAAAAAATCTCCAAAAAAATTTCCCAAAAAATTCCCAAAAAGTCTCAAAAGCGTCTGCAAAAAATCCCAAAAAAATGCCCAGAAAACCCCAAAAAATCGAAAAAAAAAATCAAAAAATCCCTAAAAAATCCCCCCAAAAATCCCCCAAAAATTCCAAAAAATACAAAAAATCTCCAAAAAAACCCCCAAAAATCCACAAAAATTCCCAACAAACCCCCAAAAAAGTCCTAAAAAAACCTCCAAAAAAACCCCAAAAAATCCCCTAAAAAATCTCCCAAAAATCCAAAAAAACCTCCAAAAAAGTCCCAAAAAATCTCCCAAAATTTACCAAAAATTACTAAAAAATTTCCCCCTCAAAAAAAAAATCCCCCAAAAATCTCAGAAAAGTCCTGAAAAATTCCTGAAAAAAATCCCCAAAGTTCCCCAAAATTTACTAAAAATATTAACTAAAAAATCCCCAAAAACTAAAAAAAATTCCCAAAAAATCCTCAAAAATTCACCAAAATATTCCAACAAAACTCCCGAAAAATCCCAAAAAATCACCCTAAAAATCCCCCAAAATTTGCAAAAAATTCCTTAAAATTTCCCCAAAATTTACTAAAAAAATTACTAAAAAATCCCTCAAAAATAAAAAAACAATTCTAAAAAATCTCCCAAAAAATCAAAAAAAACTACCAAAAAATTCTCCAAAAATTCTTTAAAAATTACTCAAAATTTATTAAAAAAAATTACTAAAAAATTCCAAAAAACCAAAAAAGTCCCAAAAAATCCTGAAAAACCCCCCAAAAACCCAAAAAACCCATCAAAAAATCTGCAAAAAAATCAGAAAAAAATTCCAATAAATCCCCAAAATTACCTGAAAAAAATCCCCAAAAATAGACTAAAAAATCCTCAAAAAAAAAAACAAAATCCCTGAAAAAAATCCCAAAAAATACCCAAAAAATCCCCCCAAAAATCCTAAAAAATCCCTGAAAAATCCCTCAAAAAATCCTGAAAAATCCCTGAAAAATCTCAGAAAAATCCCAAAAAATTACTAAAAAATCCTCAAAAAAAAAATCTACAAAATCCCTGAAAAAATAAAAAAATTCCCAAAAAATCCCCCCAAAAATCCCAAAAAATCTACGAAGAAATCTCAAAAAAATCCCAAAAAATCCATAAAAATCCCCAAATATTACTAAAAAACCCTCAAAAAATTCCCAAAATATCCCTGAAAAAAATCTCAAAAAATCCCTCAAAAAATCTCCAAAAAATCTCAAAAAAATCCCAAAAATCCTTTAAAAATTTCCTAAAAGTTACTAAAAGATCCTCAAAAAATCCCAAAAAATCCCTGAAAAAAAAAATCCCTTAAAAATCCCAAAAAATCTCAAAAAAATCCCCCCCCAAAAAAAGAAAATCCCAAAAAATCTCAAAAAAATCCCAAAAAAACCTTGAAAAAATCCCAAAAAATCCCTGAAAATATCCAAAAAAATCCCTCAAAAAACCCTTAAAAAATCCTTAAAAAAATCCAAAAAAAATCCTAAAAAATCTCAAAAAAATCTCAAAAAACCCCTGAAAAAATCCTGAAAAAATCCTAAAAAAATCACAAAAAATCTCCCAATAGTTACCTGAAAAAATCTCAAAAAAAATCCAAAAAAATCTGAAAAATCACCAAAAAATCCAAAAAAATCCGAAAAAAATACAAATAAAATCCCGAAAAAAATCTGAAAAAAATCCCAAAAAATCCCCAAAAATCCCTAAATTACCCAAATTTCCATAATTTGCACCCACCTTTCAAGGAGAGGCTTCATGAGCTGGAACCTGTCGGGCACTCCGAGCACGGCGCTGCCCAGGGCGCTGCCCGGGGGGGGTTTTTTGGGGGGCAGGGTGAGGAAGTCGAGCACTTCCCTAAAACTGCCCTGAACTTACCTGAAAATTACCCAAAAAACCCCACAAAAATCTCCCAAAAAATCCTCAAAAAATCCTTAAAAAATCGCAAAAAAATCCTAAAAAATTCTCTGAAAAATCTCAAAAAAATCCCAAAAAATCCCAAAAATTCCTAAAAAAATTACTAAAAAATCTCAAAAAAATCCCAAAAAATCCTTTAAAAAATCCCCCAAAATTACTAAGAAACCCTCAAAAAATGCCAAAAAATCCCTCAAAAAATCCCAAAAAATCCATGAAAAAATCAAAAAAAAATCCCAAAAAATCCCGAAAAAATATAAAAAAATTACTAAAAAATCCCCCAAAAATCCAAAAAAAGACCTGAAAAAATCTCAAAAAAAAATCAAAAAAAAAATCTGAAAAATCACCTAAAAATCCCCAAAAAATCCTAAAAAAACCCAAAAAAACTCCCAAAAAATCTTTAAAAAATACAAATAAAATCCCTAAAATTCCCCAAAATTACCCAAATTTCCATAATTTGCACCCACCTTTCGAGCAGAGGCTTCATGAGCTGGAACCTGTCGGGCACTCCGAGCACGGCGCTGCCCAGGGCGCTGCCCGGGGGGGGTTTTTTGGGGGGCAGGGTGAGGAAGTCGAGCACTTCCCTAAAACTGCCCTGAACTTACCTGAAAATTACCCAAAAAACCCCACAAAAATCCACAAAAATCTCCAAGAAATCTCCCAAAAAATCCTCAGAAAATCCTCAAAAAATCACCCAAAAAATCCTAAAAAATCCCCGAAAAAAATTTTAAAAAAATCGTAAAAAATACCCAAAAAATCCCCAAAAATTACTAAAAAATCCTTAAAAAATTCCCAAAATATCCCTGAAAAAATCCCAAAAAATCACAAAAAAAATCACAACAAAATCCCAAAAAATCCCCAAAAAATCCCAAAAAATCCATGAAAAAAATCTCAAAAAAATTGCAAAAAATCCTTTAAAAAATCCCCAAAAATTACTAAAAAATCCTTAAAGAATCAAAAAAAATCCCTCAAAAAATTCTGAAAAAATCCACAAAAATCCCAAAAAAATCCTCAAAAAATCCCCAAAAATTACTAAAAAAATCCTCAAAAAATCCAAAAATATCCCTGAAAATATCCTAAAAAATCTCTGAAAAAATTACAAAAAAATCCAAAAAAATTCTTAAAAAATCCTGAAAAAATCCTTAAAAAATCCAAAAAAATTACTAAAAAATCAAAAAAAATCCAAAAAAAGACCCGAAAAAACCTCAAAAAAAATCCAAAAAAAATCTGAAAAATCACCAAAAAATCCCCCAAAAATCCTAAAAAACCCCAAAAAAATCCCCAAAAAAATCCTAAAAAAATACAAATAAAATCCCCAAAATTCACCAAAATTCTCAAATATCCATAATTTCCACCCACCTTTCGAGCAGAGGCTTCATGAGCTGGAACCTGTCGGGCACTCCGAGCACGGCGCTGCCCAGGGCGCTGCCCGGGGGGGGTTTTTTGGGGGGCAGGGTGAGGAAGTCGAGCACTTCCCTAAAACTGCCCTGAACTTACCTGAAAATTACCCAAAAAACCCCACAAAAATCTCCCAAAAAATCCTCAAAAAATCCTCAAAAAATCGCAAAAAAATCCTAAAAAATCCCCGAAAAAAATTTAAAAAAAAACGTAAAAAATACCCAAAAAATCCCCCAAAATTACTAAAAAATCCTTAAAAAATTCCCAAAATATCCCTGAAAAAATCCAAAAAAATCACAAAAAAAATCCCCAAAAAATCTCAAAAAATCCCTAAAAATTCCTTAAAAAATCTCAAAAAAATCTCAAAAAATACCAAAAAAATCTCCAAAAACTCCTAAAAAATTACTAAAAAATCCAGAAAAAAATCTCAAAAAAATTCCAAAAAATCCCTCAAAAAATCCCAAAAAAATCTCAAAAAATTACTAAAAAATCCTAAAAAAATCCCAAAAAAATCCTAAAAAAATCCCAAAAAATCCCCAAAAATTCCTAAAAAAATTACTAAAAAATCCCCAAAAAATCCAAAAAAATACCTGAAAAAATCTCAAAAAAAATCCAAAAAATCCCTGAAAAAAATCCAAAAAAACCCCGAAAAAATCCTGAAAAAATCTCAAAAAAATCCCAAAAAAATCTCAAAAAAATCCCCAAAAATTACTAAAAAACTTTCAAAAAATCCCAAAAAATCTTTAAAAAAATCTCAAAAAATTACTAAAAAATCCTAAAAAAATCCCATAAAAATAAAAAAAAAATTACTAAAAAATCCCCAAAAAATCCAAAAAAATACCCAAAAATATCTGAAAAAAATCCCAAAAAATCTGAAAAATCACCAAAAAATCCTCAAAAAATCCCCAAAAAACCAAAAAAAAATCCTGAAAAAAAATCTGAAAAATCACCAAATAATCCCAAAAAAAATCCTAAAAAAATACAAATAAAATCCCCAAAATTCCCAAATTTTCACCGAATTTCCATAATTTGCACCCACCTTTCGAGCAGGGGCTTCATCATCTGGAACCTGTCGGGCACTCCGAGCACGGCCCTGCCCAGGGCGCTGCCCGGGGGGGGTTTTTTGGGGGGCAGGGTGAGGAAGTCGAGCACTTCAGCTCCGTAGATGGGGCTGAGGCCGCAGCGCTGCTCGTTCAGCCGCACCAGACGCTCCAAACGCTCCGAGCGGCCCCGACGGCGACGCCGCTCCAGCGATTC